>NC_056741.1:768739102-768959102 GCF_019279795.1 Protopterus annectens | reverse complement strand
GACAAGTGAGTAATTCAGCTGAATCTTTCAGTACTGATATTCATGAAAAATGTAAGGAAGACATTTTCAAACTTGAGAAAAGTTTGAAGCTGGTGTCGCTTCAGTTGGAAGTTTTTTATTTACAAGAGAACATTAGGTTAAAATGTGTTCCATTTGGGTTAAGATTATCCAAGTTTCCTAATTGCGTTTCGCAAGGTGACAACCTTTTTGTCAAACTTTTAGATTTATTTAACAACACGGGTTTACGTTGCATGCAGAAGTTAGTAGAACATTACACTACTGAAATGGGCATCCTTAGGAAACAATTGGAAACTTTGGACACAGAAATTAGGACCTACGAAGCTTTTAATGCCTTTGCTTCTTTATATTTAGGCATTGAAGCTAAAGTCAATAGACATAGGGTGTCGGTGGTAACTAGAAAACAAGGTAAACTGCGAAGAGACATTGCAGCTTATGCCTCGCAGAAAGCTTATTTGGTAAAATCTGTTAATTACAACCATCGACAGGACACAAACATTTTAAACTCTGTTAAACAGACAAGTGGTGATGACAACACTAGTGGCAATTGTGTTGTGGTTGATAATAATGGTGTTACTAAAAGAAAAACTAGGCAATATGTTAACAACACTAACAATACAGTTCTGCCTAACACAACTTCTCCATTTCTAGCAACAGTGGATTCCAATGCTACTGGTCCTTTTTTGGTGGACAGTTCTGGGAACAAAAAGACTCCCAAGTGGTCCAACAAGGCCCAAACAAGAAACAAGGGGAAGAACAAAGGAAAGTAAACATATTAGACTTTTCTATTGATGTCATGAATTTAACTGACAGTGTTTCATCTCATGATATGATCTCGGTCCTTCAAAAAGGGTTTTCTTTCATTCCATCTAATACAGTGTACTTACCACAGTTAATAGTGGATTTTAAGTTATACTGTAGGAAGCTAAATTTGAAATATATCTTTGATGGTGTGAAGGTTTCTGATACATCACAACACAATATCAAAAAGAAAAGTACATATAATCCTTTATTGAATTCCACTTTGTCTGTTTTTGGCAAGTTGTGTGAGTGGGACTTTAGGAAGATCAACAGTAGATTACATCAAGGGTCCAACCTCAGTATGGGGGAAGTTTGTGCCCTTCAAAACATGGCCAACAACAGAGATTGGCGTATTATGAAGGCGGACAAGGGAGGGACCATTGTTGTTATGAATTCTGTTGATTACATTACAGCCATTCAGACACTATTAGCTGATGAGTCTTGTTACAAAAAAGTCAACATTGATATTGTTCTCAAGAGTTTTTCTAAACTTGATGCTTGTCTTTTTGATTTGTTTAGTGAAGGTTGTTTTGATTTTTCAGTTTACACATTTTTGTACACTGAATATCCCAAGATAGCCACTTTGTTTCGAATTCCAAAAGTGCACAAATTAGGTGACCATCTCCCTTTCAGACCGATTGTTTCAGCTGGTTTTTCAAAAACAAAGTATTTCGGTCTGTTTAGATGATTTATTAAATCCAGTTGTACAACAGTCTGAATTTTACTTATGTGATTCTTGGCATCTTTTGGAGCTTCTAAACAATATTTAGGTAGATAACAACAATGTTCACTTTGCTTCCTTAGATGTAGTCTCCCTATATACTAGTATAGATCAGAAGTTGGGTATTGATTATATGAGAGAACATTTGAGTAAGCAAGTTAATTTTGACAACACCAAGGTTTACACATGTTGCACTCTGATGGAGTTAGTTTTAGACAACAACTTCTTCAAATTTGAAGGAGAGCTGTTTCAACAAACATCAGGGTTTGCTATGGGTGCACGTGTTGCGCCTAGTTTTGCAAACCTTGTCATGATCACTTGGGAGAACAAATTTTTGGTCACACATCACATGGCCAATAATATTATTTTTTACAGACGGTACACTGATGATTTGATTTTTTTGTGGAGAGGTGACATTGGTTCATTTTCAATTTTTCTTCAAGATTTAAATCGTACTACTACCTTTTTAAAGTTTACATTAGATAATTTTGGTAGTAGTA
The DNA here is from genome assembly GCF_019279795.1 of Protopterus annectens. Classification (NCBI taxonomy): domain Eukaryota; kingdom Metazoa; phylum Chordata; order Ceratodontiformes; family Protopteridae; genus Protopterus; species Protopterus annectens. The sequence continues at coordinate 768,957,062 of NC_056741.1, read as the reverse complement.
TAGACTTTTTGGATTTGCATTTAACTATCAATCCAAGTGATTTCAGCTTTCAAAGTAACATTTATAGGAAATCTACATTTGTAAACCAGTATTTACACTTTGACAGCTTACATCCCCTACACATGAAGCGTGGAGTTGTAAAAGGCCAATTTATATGGCTAAGCCGGTTGACCAGTAGTAATGACATCTTCCATGAAGAATGTGTCAAGTTAAAATGATTTTTTCTTGACAGGGGATACACAGTGGATTGGTTGAATGCAATTATAGGTGAAGTTTCTGTGTTGAGGCAGAACAAGGCTAGCCCCATTTTGACAATTTCAAATGTGATCAAAGTAAACACCATAGAATCTACTATCAACATTGCTAACAAATACAATTTGTCCTTTGCTTTGCCCATCACTAATGAAATGTCAGTTATTAAAAACATAATTCTTGACAATTGGAAAGTTGTATTGGGCAACTCTGAACTAGTAAAGATTGTAGATGATCGTCCAACTTTCACCTACAAAAAAGTAAGTAACATCAAGATGATTCTTGAGAAGGGCAATAGAGATTTAAAATCTATCTGTAATGCAACTTTAGGAACTTTTCCTTGCCTAGCTTGTAAACAGTGTAGATTTATTAGTGGAACTTCCAACATTATTTTGAAGCATGACAACAGGACGATTACAGTGAGGGGACATTACACTTGCAAAACCACTAATTTAGTGTATATAGCACAGTGTGTTTCATGTGAACATTTTTACATTGGTAAGACTACGCGTGCCTTGAATAAACGGATCTATGAGCACAATTTGGCTATAAAGAAAAAATATATTTCAAATGCTTTTGCCAAGCACTCTTTGCATTGTCCTTTGTTTAAAAAGTTCACTTTTTCTGTTTTAGAAAGAGTTAATAACTCTTTATTTAGTGGTGATTTTAAAACCTTTTTAGAGTGTAGAGAAGCTATCTGGCAGATTATGTTAAATGCTGACCAGCTTCCGGGTTTCAACGATATGATTAATATTAAATGTTTTTTTACAATTACAAAGATATTAAACACAGTATATAAAGCACATTATTATATACATTTTTATGTACAATTTTTAATTTAATTTATTGTGCTTTAAACATGTAATACGTGAATATATATATATATATATATATATATATATATATATATATATATATACAAAAAAACTTTTTTGTGTGTATTAACATGAAGGGATATATTTACTTACATATTTCTTTTTTATACATATATTTTTTTGTATTATTCATGAGATGAGTTAGTATACTTAGTTTTATTGGATTATTAGTACATGTGATTTGTTTATTAAGGTATTTAAACTGTGTAATGAAAGTGGGTGTGATTCTGAAGAAGTTCAGTGACATTAAAGTGGACGAAAACGTTAAAGATTTTGGGCTGTCCATTTTCTCCTTCCACCAGCAGTTTTGTTACCTTGTTGGATTAATTTGTGTGCTTTTTATATAACACCTCTTCCTTCACAGTTCATGCATAGTCTGTCAGTATAACTAGCACTTGTGCCACTGGCCACTGCACAAATGATGACTGCTAATACAATATGATAACATATTTGTTTATGATATGTGGAGAAATGTCTGATGTACAGTATGCCTTGACCATACAGCTCTCAGCACAACCCACAAGTAATACTGCATGCATCAAGTATTATCTTTGTAGCTTTATACTCTCATGTAGTGAATGTCATGGCCCATAGCTGTGGACTAGATGCTGTCTCTTTGCTTGAGCAGTCGTGTACCATGCATGAGTCTACCAGAGGGGTTGCCATGCTTCTGCTATCAACTGGTCAACACTGATATTGTCATTGGTGAAACTGACAGAAGGAGCTATACTGCCACTATCAGTGACTAGCTGTGGCAGTTGAGCATCAGACCAAGGCATAATCATGTACTGCATAATGCAGCAGGCTGTAAACATTTTGCATGCAGTAGCAGGCTCATTCTGAACTCTTCCAGGCAATGGAAGCAGACTTTGAGCAGGCCAAACATTCACTCACCACCTGTGTCTGGGACATGGTGGTGTTAAAATAATTCTCAGCATCTCATTGTGTATTACAAACTGGTGTCATTATCCAGAGTTTGAGTGGGCATCCATTGTCACCTGGAAAATAAACAGGGAGAGATCACATAACAAAAGAGTGGGATTGATCAATACTATCTTTGCACTAAATAGAGAAATAACAATGGTTAGGAACATTATAATACTTTGCACTTAACAAATAGGTGATCATGAGGAATCCAAACATACAGAAAGACATGGTACAGTGAACCTGTGTGCCAAATGTAAAGAATTATATGCAGTGCCAGGATGCTGGACTAATGCACCAAGCATGTCAGGAGAGGATACCATTCCACAGAAGGCACACATTTTACTGATATGGTCCTGTGGTGGCACTGAGACATAGATATGCTCATTCACATATGCCAAGAGTACGTCCAGGAACTGCTGCAGTATCCTCAAGGCAGAAGCTAGAAAGATACCCACCATGTCCCCAGTCTGTCTCTGAAAGGTCTACATGGCAAGTTTGCTGCGGGTTATATATAGCTTGGCATCCACAGGTATAGGAAGGCCATGCATTTCCCCAGTACCCATTTGTGGGCCATACAAGCACACCAAAACCCATATTATATCCCTGTTCACTCTAAACCTGTCCAGTACCACTTGTACAGGTGAATTATTTTTTGCCTATGCCATCTTTTCCAGGGAGGCGAGTGGTGTTTTATGTATTGTGTTACAGTGTGACCAAATGAGCAACTCAGATCAGGAAACAGGCTTCCAGCACAATCTAACATCTTCATGGATTGCAAAGTGGATAGCAAATGCACGGGTTAACTTTTTATAACCCATCTACTCATGGTGCTGATACACATCAAAAGGTAACTATGACTACACTGAGGCTGAAGCTATAGCAACCCTATTGGACACTAAATTTAGCTCTAACTTTACCCCTCTTTCCCTCTGTCTGTCCCTTGTGGGGTCACCTTCAGATGCCCGACAATGAAAACACCGACAACGCAGATGACCGACAAGGTGAGAACCCGACGGACTCGGTAAGTGCTGCGAAAAGTGAGGGATTTAGTGTTAGGGAGCGGACAGGTAAGTGTGCGATAGTGAGGGACTGTGGGTTTAGGGGTGGGTTAAGTGAGTAAGGGTTAGGGTGCAGGTAGGAGTGAGGGACTGTGGGTTTAGGGGTGGGTTAAGTGAGTTAGGGTTAGGGTGCAGGTAGGGTGAGTGTGTGGTAGTGTCGGACCTTGGGGTTAGGGGTGGGTAAGTGAGTTAAGGTTAGGGTGCAGGTAGGGTGAGTGTGCGGTAGTGTCGGATCTTGGGGTTAGGGGTGGGTAAGTGTGTGGTAGTGTCGGACCTTAGGGTTAGGGTTTGGGTTAGGGATAGTGGATATGTTATGTAGTGTACTGTGTTGTTTACGTGTAGTGTGTTGGTGTAATGGTTTTCGGTGTTTTGCGTTGTCGGTATTTTTTGTTGTCGGTCTTTTGGTGTCGGTGATTAGTGTGTCGGCGAAACGCGATTTCGAGGATATAAAGGTGATCCCCCTTGTGATATACATGAAACTGGCTCGTCTCCAGCTATCACACAGGACCATGTCCTGAAAGTGCTATCAAAAGCTAAAAGTACTGCATCAATGGGTCCTAACAATAGTCCTGGATGCATCTTAAATATCATGAGGCATGACTTGGCCACACCCCTATCAACACTACTCAATCTCAACTTCTATACAAGTTTTGTAATAAGTGAATGGAGGACAGCTATAGCCATTCCTCTGCGTAAGGAAGTACCTTCCACAGATCCAGGCAATTACAGACCCATAAGTCTCACCAACCACATATGCAAAGATGGAAATACTTATCATGGAATTAATCAGTCAGGAAGCACGGAACCTCCAAACAATGGAACCATCTCAACTTGGATTCATCAAAGGCAGGTCATGCTTAATCAGAAATAATGTTAAATCTTTATATAGGAAGAATTAAAAGGCACAGCAGTGTAATTCAGAATTATATGGCAAGCTCAAAACAACATTATGGTAAATAGAAAATTGTCAAAAAGGCAGGGTAGTATTACCTTATAAAATATGGTATAAGCAATGTACTGCTGTTTTAACAATGAAGCATAAAGTAAAATGATATCCTTTTATGAAAAGGTCACCAATGCAATGGATGAAGACAGAATGATACACACTGCATACCTTGATCTGGCCAAAGCTTTTGGCACAGTTCACCAATCAGACATTGAAGATAAGCTAAATGAACCAGGAATAAACCCCTATGTCACCCGCCGGATTGCCAAATGTCTCACAGATAGGATGCAGCTAATCAAAATACGTGATGTGTCCTCCACAAAGAGATCAGCCACATGTGGAGTCCATCAGAGTTTTGTACTGAGACCGTTTCTGTTTAGCATAAACTTTTTCTGAAGTAAAAGCCAATACCAGAGGGCTGTAACTGACTAAGTTTAGAGATGACTGCAAGCTAGGAGCAGTCATTGAATTCCCAAATGACTTGGCCATCCTGTAAGAATGTTTGTCGCAATAAATAAATGGTGCCAAAATCATGAACTGAAACTAAATTCCAAAAAATGCATTGCTGTATCCTTTGGGAAGTTATCTACCCCATGGAACTACCACATTGACAATATGCCCCTAAGAGTTGACCCAGTTGTTCGGGATTTGGGAATGTATGTGGACAGTGACCTAACTTTTGACCAACGTGTGTTTTTTTTTGTTGTAAGAAAGTCCTTCTATATTGTGCAGCTTACAAATAAAGGGATTGTGTCCAGATCTAGGGGGGTGTCATTGCTTCCTTTTATTAAGCCATCAATTAGGCTGATTATTGAATAAAATGCCTTCTTTGTCATGTATCTGTCCAGACATATGCAACAAATGGGACATCCACAGAGATACCTTACTAAAAGGATACAAGGCCTAAATAACTTGTCCTACATGGACTGACTGAAAGCCTTGTGACTATACTCAGTATCCTACAGGCTACTAAGAGATGACCTGTGTCTGGCATACAAGGCATCTTCTGACCCATTACTGATGTCAAATGGCATCAGAAATACTCAGTCTACGGATCTAAACCACTTCTGCAACATCAACAGAATGGTTTGGAGTGACAACTATGTCTCGCAGAGGATAACACTGCTATGGAACAGACTCTCCATCCACATAAAACAAAGCTCATACCTGTCTATTTTCAAGGGCAACTTAGATCTATGGATAGGAAACAGAAAATTTACCCCAGGTCTTCCCCTTGTACTACTAATGGACACAGGCAGGTCCTAAATGCTTTATCTCTTGCATGAGTCCCCTCAAAGTATCTATGGTCTGATCCTAGTTATTCTCATTAGGGGTAATATGTAATTACTGACCATGGGATGGGTAAGGCCAATCTATAACTAAATGGGACAAGTTATTCTGAGCACAAAAAGAGAACTTGGCTAGGCTTAAAATGGCCCACAAGGGCAGCTAGCCTAGTACTTTACTGTGAAGCTATACATCACAGACAGGAAAAGAAACTCATTTTCATAAGAAAGCTGCAGAATTTTCACACATCCCTCATTTGCATCTCATTATTCCTGTATTTGCATATGAAGTTCTGAATTCTGTTCTAATGGTTTTGCTTTGGTGTAGCTTGCATGTCTGAATTGCTCTTGTGAGTAGTCTGCGCACTGGAACTGCATGACATGGTGTCCATAAAACTACTTTCAAATTCTACACTTTTGCTTTGCTAAAAGCACTCCTTTTTCATACTCTTCTGTTGATATGTGTTTTTACTGCAAAAGACTCAGTCAGTTGTATGTTTATATCTTGATTTCTTGTAACAGAATGTGATTGGTGCAGTGATTTTTATTTTACTGAATGCTTTTCAAGCTGGAGATTTAAAGAAGTCTGTGGAAGCATTATGTACAAAAGTGTACTAATTTTATTCTGCTAATAAATAATTTACTGGAGTATGCCATGTTTCAATATTTTAGTATTGGGCATTTGAAATGCTGCCAAAGTTATTGCTATATTATGCTGGACTTTTTATTGTTATGAGGCCATTTGCCATTTTCACATGTTTTTCCCACATTGTATAACTGCTTAAATCAGAACAGTTCTATGAAAATAGTTGTCGGCAGTAATCCTTTACCATATTAACCCTTATCAGCTGTGACTAATATGGAAATAGTATTTTGGCAGTTTAATATGTCCTTTCCACTAAGACTTTTGAAATAAAAATACTGAATAAATGTATATTTTGTAGTGTTTGAACATGTCAGCTAGTGAAGCATGCTTCATTAATAAGAAAGCAAGGCTTGTATTCCTCCCATGAAAAAAAATGAGAGTGAAAATATTTTATTATGCATTACAACATGGATTTATAGGACCAAAGCATTTTTTATGAACCGGGAAATACCACTTGGGGTTGGGAAACGCTAAAAAATAGTTAATAAAGGAGTCAGAAATTATGTTAAATCTCTGCATAGGGAGAATTAAAAGGCACAGCAACGTAATTCAGAATTAAGTGGCAAGCTCAAAATAACATTGTGGTAGTTATAAAAACATCAAAGAGGCAGGGCAGCATTAGCATATAAAATATGTTGTAAACAGCATATTGCTGTGTTAACAATGAAGCATAAAATGAAATAATACAGCATTGCAATAGCAGAATCCTAAAAGGAAAACAATAAAGAATTTAAGATCCAAAAATGCTAATTGTCAGTAAGTCTGTATGTGCGTGTGCGCAAATGTTTTATCCTAATTACAAGACTGTCAGTCTAACTGATTTTACTATATGATTCTGCACATTTAATACTAAACTTCATCCACTGCTGTGCAATTCTCCTTATTCTGCTTTGTTTTAAACTTTCGGATACCACTGTTAATACTGTACTTTGCACTTTTAGTAATTATCATACTGCTGTAATTTACTTCACTGCAATACTGATGTGGACATTGTAATTTTATTCCCATTCCTTCTTTGAAGATGAGTTATCCCTGTCCTGAAACTTCCTGGAACAAAAATATATGCTGGAAAATAGAAAGTAATAGCAATTTGATCTATGATCAGTAGATGGCAGTGCACAACTTTAATATCCTTTAGAATCTGCCTATTTGCACTCATAGTTTTGAAAATGTATGTGAGTGAAACTAGAAAGATAAACTGTATTATTGGACAATGTACAACATGTGATATTTTCCATTGTCATAATCCGTAAGTAGCAATGTTATCTAGGTATTGAAGCTTGCAATATAGATTAGAGTAATAATCAGTGAAATGTAGTATAAAATGAAATTGACCTTCTTTGCTCATCAAGATTGACTTTTGGAAAAAAGCCTGTTCCTGAATGCAAATCATTTGTCTTTGGTAAAAAAAAAAATCAAATTCATCCTGAAAGAACTTTAGCACTCGGTCGCTATCTAGGTAAAGCACTTAGGATTTTTAGTTATACAGAAACATATGATAATGTTAACAAATGGAGACCAACAATTCTATGTAATCAGTTCACATATACAGCTAGAGTCCTGCAAGTACCCCATCAGTCTTATTTCTGCTTTTATTCTCTCTCTCTCACTATTTTATAGCTTTCTGTTGTTCTGAGCTCCACATTTTCTTCTGGTAATTGTTTCCATATTCCCACAACAATCTGGTATTTTCTTAGTTTCATTCTAACGTTGCTGACATCACTCTGCCACTCTTACCATATTATCCACCCCCGTCATTCCATCAAAGGGGTCTATATCAGTTTGTCACAATGCAGTTGCAGCGAACACTGGATTGTTGACCCTCATTCAGCGAAAATCATTTCAGCGATTCACTGACTTTACAGAGGGCAAGTAAATATTTGCCCTACAGCACAACTTTGCCCTTTTCTCCACTGTAGAGTGATCTCGGAGTTGGTATATATAGTTGGGGGGGGATTCGATTTGCATAGCTGTTGGTCTACTGTGCTGTAGGGCAAGTATTTTCCTGCCCTTGGTAAATTCAGTGAATTACTGAAACGATTTTTGCTGAATGAGGGTTGATGATCAGCTGTTCGCTCCAATTGTATTGTGAGGAACTAAATAGACCCCATCAAAGCACTAGTTATCTCACCCTCCCTCCATTTTATGTGTCCTTCTCTTCTTTTCTGTCCTCTTTTAAGTGATCTTTCCTAGTTTAAGCTCTGTTAATTTGACAACTGATTAGTTTCCATTATTATTATTATAATTATTTATTATTGACTTTTTATATGGACTGCGGTGGTGGTGCTGCGGTTGCATTGTCGCCTCACAGTAAGACGTTGTCCTGTTCGATTCTCAGCTAAAGCGTCTTCTGTCTGGAGACATGCGTGAATGGGCGTACCTTCGTTGAAGGTTGTGCGTCAGAGCTGGCAACTTAGCACGTAAAAATCTACTGCCAATCATTAGTGGACCGGAGTTCTGCTGTAGCGACCCCTAACTGGGAAAAGCCGAAAGACACAACAACAACAACAACAACAATTGACTTTTTATATGGACAAAGTAAAATTATCAGTTAGTTTTGCTTTCTTAATTCATGTAAGTGCCTTACCGAGAAAAAAAAAATCACAGCATATATCCTTATATTCAGTCTGCTGTTTAGTGGCTCCAGCCTCACAAACTTTAAGATCTTCCCACTAGAATGATGTTGATCTAAAACAAAAGTACTCTGTGATGTAAGACAGAATTATTTATTTGGCTCACTCAGAGCTCTCTAAATGCCTGATGACTGTTTGGTCTCCATAGTCTCAGGTGAATACTTGTGAAAGGATGCTAAATTCTCTTCCTCTAACATATACCATCAGCCCTGCAGAGAGCCATGTAATCATCTTAGAAACATTGAAATGATACACCCTTGCTAGAGAACCAAATCTCTGTGAAATGCTCCTGTGTTGTAGCAAATGTACTTTCTTAAGGTTTAGCAATGTATTCAGCTACTTGAGTCAGTATGGAAAATGTCTCATATATACTAAAAACAAGCACATTCTACTCTGTTATTTGGAATAAAATATTTCCTTATACAAGAAATCTACTTATGAGTTATTTGCAAGGTCACCTTAATTTTCTAAGTTCTCTCATTGCAGTTGAGAAGTTACCAAAGATTCCCTTCTCATAGAGAAAATGTTGATGTTAGCATTTTGGGGCCCCCTGGACACTTCCAGTCTAAATATCACCTTATCATTGCCTCCCCTTGTAAACAATGTTTTAGTTAATGCTGCAGAGTTTTAGTAGTATTACTTACAGACTGAATGCAATGGTCTTTTACTATAACATGCCTGCATACCACACAGTGTTGGCTCATCTCATACAGTGACATTCACAGTGACTGGCATTTAGTTGCTGTGATGTTTACATTGCAACCCTATGTGGAGAGCTGTCCTTAAGTTTAATGGTGCCTTCTGTGAAGGGCTCCATGGTGCGCCCCAGTGTCTACTGTGTTACCATGGTACATGTCCTCCAATGCTACCCCATTCCCCCTCGCTCTGGGCTCTCTATACCACACAGATTACCTTTTTCTTCCTTTTCCATGTTTTGCCTTACTCTTCAGATTTTTCCAGAAGTCATTGATTACTTTATGCTCTGAATTGCATTTTAGAGTTTTTTAAACAACTTTTTCATCGAATGATGGCTTGAATAAAAATGACTAATAAGGAAGGAAATATATTGTTACTGTTCAACGTTACCTTTCCTTGCATCCTTTCAATACACCATCTGGCTGAGAATGCACAGTAATAACTATCTAAAAAAAATAACTGAAGCTGGGGAATCTGGTTGGCAAGAGGCCCATATATACCTTAGGATTATAGATGCTCTGAGGTACATTTTAGAGTACTTTCCCAATCTTTAGATCTAGTGGTGACCTGAACAAAATCATGAGTAAGAAAAAACATTTAGTCTTTGTCTTCCCTAAAAAAAAAAAAGAAAAAAAAAAGTGTGTCCAAGATGTAATGCTCAAAGCTTATAAAATAGTACCTTAAAATAAAATAGTAAGAAAAATATTTGACATAATAGAAAAATCCTAGCTGGGAATACTGTCTGCCCCCCCCCCCCCCAAATAAAAAGCAGTCACTGTCTCTGCATTTCACTGGCGTTAGAGTGGAATGAAAGCAAAGGCACATATGGCCACAGTCATGTATTTCAAGTAACTGATGTGCATTTACATAGCATGTCTCTTTACTTCTACCCCTGAAAGACAAACACCTTTATGCATACCTGATGGATGATTGTAAACAAAGTGAAAAACTGATGATCACTGTAACGTATTCCAACTTGTTGCACCTAGAGAATATACTGCCTCTGTACAACCTATATCAACTTTCTTTGTATACTTCTGAGGTCTATAAGTGAAATAAGAGAAAGAGCGACCACACTGTTACCATTCCCAACACAAGCTATAATGAATGCCTTTGCACATTCTGAGGTTTGATTGTGAGAAAAATTAAACAAATAATGACCACATCATCCCGGTCACACAAACGAGCTATAGCACATTTCTATGTACAGCTCTGAGTAGGGCTGATTTTAGAAAGGGTGTGGTTGTGGGCAGGAGACACCTCTAAGCCCTTGTCAAAATCAGTTTATACAGTTTGGAGTATGGTGTCTGAATGATCTGTAATGTATTTTATGCCTTATTTTTGAAAGAAAATGACTTGCTAACTGCATGTTTTATCACTAATCAGTAATTAATGTTTGTAGCATTATTGTATGCCCACAGCTATAGCTCTGTGATATTTTTCACACACAAATGGGCATGCGCCTATACACACACACACACACACACACACACACACACACACACACACACACACACACACACACTCAAACTCTCACACTTTCTAACAAGCCTGGTGTATCCCAAGATGCGAAAACACACACAAACATGGTGCATACTCACCTTTATTGAAACTGCTGGAATGCCACTTTACCTACAGCATGACTTTGGGGGTGCTGCAAGAAACCAGAGCACATGGGTAAACCCATAGGCAGGGAAGGCACGGACACATCCCATAGGTAAGATACAGCCAAGAACTCAATTAGGGTAAAGCACTGTGAAATAGCAATGCTGTTCACTGTACCACTTGCTTTCAGGTGCATCCTCCTTAGGTCAAAGATAGCCACCTATCATGTGTAAAGTCTATGTTTGTAATTAATGATAAAGTAAAGAAATTACTGACCAACTTATTAGTCTTAATTGCATTGCAATGACCCCACCTCCATATACAAGTATACTGGTAGTACTGATTGTGATAGAAAGCAAAAAAAATTATGGCCAGCTTGTTACTCTTACATTTTAACCCAACCCTTACACATGCATGCATAAGCTATAGTATACCACCTTACACTGATTTCAGTGACTAGCAATACATTTTGCAACTCTGGCAATACATTTTGTGACACTCGTACTACCATATCAGATCAGTGATTATTTTGTCAGCAGTCATCATACCACAGCAGAGGTAAGTTACTTTTATTAATCTCATTGAGGAGTAGCGTACACTTGTCACTGTCCCTGATTTCACAAAATGGCCATGTTTTTATGTCACATTTTTGCTCTGTCTCTTGTAAAATCTTTGATTTGCTGGTAAATTATTCATGACTGCAGACAATCAATAATGCCAGATATTACATTTCCATACTTATTACTCAAAAAATACATGCTGATACAAAACATGTTATTCTATTAACTTTTTTAAGAGAATCAGAGTAGTATTTAAAAAGTGTTCTGAATATGAGCCTTTATTTTGCCATTATATTTGGCTTTGCCCAGAATTCTTGAGCAAACAGTTTGAGAACTATAGTATCTAATGTTCTGCCAGTGTTCTAAAACTTCCCGAAAGAGAAAACCATTGTTGAGGATTTGGAGCATTAATTTAAATTCCCAGGTAAGTGCTGAGATTGATCACTCTGGGCTGCCAGTTTCCAGTGCTTACCTCGCTGACATTCATTCACAAATGATCAGCTTTATCCTAACAGGGTCATATCACAACCCTCTTTTGGATAAAGTACATAAAAAGAGAATGAATTATCTCTTTTTTTCCCCCAGCTAGTAGCAGCTTTTGGAGGGCCCCCACATAATCAAAGATGATCAGGGGTGCCCATCACAGCTGCAGGTTTTATGAGTGTGTAATGCGAGGTATTATATTAGTTTTAATAGACAGAATGTATACCAGAAGGATTTAACTAAATCAAGAGTATTATGTCAGCAGTAAAACATTTAATGAAATTATGAAACCTGCTATTTGAGAAACTGCTATTACATGCAGAAATTTGTGAATTTTAAAGAGAAGTGATGGCAGTCCTTAGAATTCTTCAACCTAAGAGTTATTACCCACCTGGTTAATTAAGTACACAAAATTGTTGCACAAGCTTTTGTTGGTTTACAAAAATATAGTATCAAAATAAAATAACATGATTTGGTTTGGACTCTGTCTGGACTGGGGGCCCCAGCAACGGCAGGGTTTGCTGCTGCCTAAAATAGCTATGGGTCGCCTGTTTTACCTTCCACAGTCCCTTCCCACATTGCTACCTGTGTACATACCATTCAGCTGCAATACATATATGTAGGCTACTGCTACCACCCTCTTACTATACAGACCTCACCTGCTCTTTGCAGTTCATTCATGTCAAGTAAATATATTTTTGTGTTAATGACTGTATTTTACAATGTCCTCGTGCAAACATCTGTCAGTGAATGACACTTTCTTCTGCACTTCTATGAATTGGACTATATTCACCTATTTTTTATGATGCAGTAGATGGTAATGTTATTTGCACATTTATTGTTTATTAACCGTATTAACTGGGGTCGTACCTCACAACTGTCCAGATGTTTGCATAATATCCAGATTTCTACTTCATATTTTTGGTCTGTTCGTCATAAAATTTGTGTTTTTTTGACAAATGACTAGGGATTAATGTCATTAAATAATGGCAGATGTTTGAGTTTCAGGAAATCCATGCTAACAGAAAACCTGTTATTCAAGCAAGTTTATAGGTTTATAATAGCAATAATTAAAATCTGTCCCTGGTTTTGGACCTTTGTCCCCATGTTATTTTTTGCGCTAAGAGGTTGAGAGGTATAACTGGAGTAACATACTGATCCAACAGAACTGGTTTCAACAACTGCCTGGATGAGAAAAGGGTACAGCACAGTTCATGACAAGAATAAAAATAAAGTGTGCAACAAGACAATATATAACTGTAACTACAATGCAGCAATAACGTAATGCAAAAATCAGTACGTTACAAAGTAAAGTTATGGCTAGTAAGAGGAAACACATAAAAAACTTAAAACATTTGTTCATATTTGTTGATTTGTACATTTATTTATTTATATTTGTTTTCTGGGATAGTACACTGCTCAGTACTGACCAGTTTTAGGCTCAGACCTGGTGAAATACAATTTGGTGTACCACACTGTAATCTGTAATTAATTCAGAGGAAGAGCGGCTGATAGGGAGACATTTGTAAATAGCTGTTATTCCTAAATGTGAACTAAGCTTACACCTGATATGATGCGCAGCAGGAAATGCAAAATGGGGGGAGGGGAGGTAGAACACAGCTTCTGAAGAGATGAAGTGTGACAACATACCAGAAATTATCAAAACCTCTGAATCAAATGACATTTCTGAGACAGCCCCACTAGGCTCAGCTGTACCACTTGCCTACCTGAAGTTGCTAAACTTACTACCTATCACACCTCCCAAGTAAAGCTATTAGACCAGGACACATTTAATGTATTCCTTCCAAAATAACTACTGAATCTATGTTAGAGTGTGAAAAAACTCCAGTAAACTCCAGCTCAACTGAGCTCATACTGCAATGCAGGACTAAACCTGAACCAATTTTGTGTCAGTAAGTAATAGATCAACCACCCATGTCATTATTTTATTTTATTTTATTTTTTGCTGCTTGCTCCTGTGGCCCATTTGTCTCTCAAATAGTGCAACAAGCATAACTATTTAAATGTCAGTGCATGTATTCTCATATTTGCTATGCTGTATTAAAAATATTCCACCAATATCAGTGACAACATTTTTCTCACTAATTATCAGTTTACACAATAATTCAGGCAGTGCAAAATACATACCTAATTTGCTTAAACTGCTAGTTAATATGATTTAAAATGCAGACATAAAATCATTGTTTTCTTTTTATTCTCAACATCCTCAGAGTTAAATAGAAGGCAGGTAGCTCAGTGGCCTAATAACACCAGTCACCCATGCTTGAATTCTTTAAGGTTCTCACAGTCTTTTGGTGTCAGTAGGTAGACTACCCAATGTTTTAGACCAAGAACTGAGAGGGAATGGTCAGTGGATTCATGCAGTTGGGGGGTCTCTCTAGCACAACAGATCCACTGGAGTGAGACCTCGGAGAGTAGGGGCTTCTTTTGTGAACCGATTGAAGGTTGGAAGGAATGGCCAAATATCAGGAGATTACCTTTTACTTATTTTTGTTATACATTCGTTAACCAGGTAAACTCACTGGACACAAGTCTCCCTTTTTAGGGGCAATCGGGTAGCAATGTCTGGTTAAGTGACTTTCTCAGTGTCACACAGTAGTCAAATGGTGGTGGAAGGAATCAAAATCGGAATCCTTTGGTTACTGGAAGCAGTTCATTACCAGCAGAAGGTCTTGTGTGCATTTACTGGAAGACATTTAGGTCTGAAAAGTGGGAAAGTCATGTCCATGCCTTTAGATACTTTACTCCCAGTGTAATTACACAGCATGCTTCTTATGTTGCTTTTCACAGTGTTATGAACCAGCCCTGCTATCTATGTTTTACTTTGCTGCCAACAACCAGGTATACTATCTATATGCTTTAAGTTGCTGCCAGTCACTAACTAATATTTAATTATTTTGCAGTAGGATTTTTCCTTGTTCATTGGTTGCACTGTTTATGGTATTCTAACTTTTATTGGCATTCCTGCAGCTTTTCATGATAGCCACAGTGACTGATTTGCTTCTTATAATGATCTAGAATTAGTACCAGCAAACCTTATGTTTGTCAGTCTGAAAGTATATATATATATATATATATATATATATATATATATATATATATATAATGTTGTATTATGTTGTTATTTCATGTATAGTGAACTTTGGAATGCAATCCTGTTATGCATTTTGTTTCACAGTTTCCTTCATATTTTCTTCTGGGAACATCTTTGTAAAGAGGCTCTGCACCATAGGATTCAACCTGGTTAACAAAATGTAATATATAAATAATTTTATTTTGCCATTCCCTACAAACCATCAGCATATTCTAACTCCTATTATACCATGACCCCCCATTAATATTCCAAAACGTGCACGCTGATTGGCCAGCGTGCACGTTGTAAATCGGCTTATACTAATGGAAAAAGGTCCGGTCGCCCAGACATTTTCCATTAGTATAAGTCTCTTTTAAAACACTGTCTCGCTATGTTAAAAGAGTTTAACATAGCAACACAGGTTTGAAAAAAGCAATGGAGATCTCCGTTGCTTTTTTTTTAAAGCTGTCTCGCTATGTTAAACTCCTTTAACATAGCGACACAGTGTGTAAAAAGCAATGGAGATCTTGCTTTCTCCGTTGCTTTTTTTTAAACCTGTCTCGCTATGTTAAATGGGTTTAACACAGCGAGACAGCTTTAAAATAAGCAACGGAGATCTCCGTTGCTTATTTTAAAGTTGTCTCGCTATGTTAAACCCATTTAACATAGCGAGACAGGTTTAAAAAAAAAAAAACAACGGAGAAAGCAAGATCTCCGTTGCTTTTTACTGTTTCGCTATGTTAAATGGGTTTAACATAGCGAGACAGCTTTAAAATAAGCAACGGACATCTCTGTTGCTTATTTTAAAGCTGTCCCGCTATGTTAAACCCATTTAACATAGCGAAACAGTAAAAAGCAATGAAGATCTTGCTTTCTCCGTTGCTTTTGGCCGCAGTACATCAGAACTGCCGCGGATACCAGACAGCTGCGGAAGGGCAGCAAAGAGGCATTATACAATGCCATTATTTAAGAAAAGTAATTATTTATTTTCTTAAATAATATCATAGTATAATAGCAATAACCCACGCCTGGGTGTGGGTAATGCGGGATTTACCCACGGTTGTCTTTGTTTGGTCCCGAGGGCGAAACCACGCCAACCGTGGGTAAATCCCACATTACCCACACCCATGCGTGGGTTATTGCTATAATAATGACTTACTGCCCTCTAAAAAATAAATTTCAAGTACTTAAAAATAGTAACAATTTAATAATGGGCGAAAACTAAGTTATAGACTACACAAGTGAGTAAGTAATGTTGATGAATACCTGCCCTATGTAAAATGGAAATGGGGTATGATAACAGCAGAGCTGTTTCTTCACTTATGTGCAGCCCATGACAAACTACTCAACCAAACTGTGCAGAGCTGTGACTGTCCAAATCAGAGAAAGGCCTGCTGGAGAAGTTCTGCACAGATACATGGGATGTGCACAAATGTGAAAGTCAGCTGTAAGTTCAAGTAAGCAGGCAAGCACAGCCTTAAGCTAATATTGTTACACTTCACTGTGTGATGTTGCTCATACCTTGGCATTGTGGTGCTGACGTGTTGGTAAACTCACTGTGCTAGCAGCCTTAATATGAAGGTGTCCAATGATGGGCACCAGTTTATTTAATTTATAAGGGTGGAAAGAGAGTAGAAAAAAGATGGAAGAGAAAACAAGGAAAACACAGTAGGATAACAAAAGAGGATTGAACAGAAGGAGATGGAACAGAAGGATGCATTTCTTTTTTGATAAAGATAGACCCCCTTCTTCTGTAATACAATGGTTATAAAAAGTGTACACACCCCTGTTAAAATGTCAGGCTTTTGTGATATAAAAAAATGAGACCACAATAAATCATTTCAAAACTTTTCCCATCTTTAATGTGACCTATAACTTGTACAATTAAATAGAAAAACAAATCTGTTAGGGGAAAATATATAAAAAAAAACAAAAAATGTACAATAAGCTGGTTGCATAAGTATGCACACCCTTAAACTAATACTTTGAAGCACCTTACAATACAAGCAAAGGCATCTGCATATTGAAAATTTTGCAATACAAAAAAAAAAAGAAAGAAAACAAAGGGGTAGGTAAAAAAGAGGATTAGTAACGGAGATGTTTAAGAAGTAGAAACTGATGTTATGGATTACGTGTGAAGTGAAGCATTTAATGTAGAAAATCTAACTCTGGTGACATCACAGCATGACAGAACAGTAAGTCCCCAAATTAAGGAGAAACTGGTGAGCGGGAAGCATCTGATCAGTTGCAATATGAAGAGACTTTGGAGAATTCAAGAGGAAACCAGTACAAAAGTTTAGTTGGAGTTTTACTTTTGTACTGGTGCCAACTCTGATGTAGTCAGTTTTTTGGAATGATAGGCCAGTGAGTTCCCATATGAAAGAGCAACAGATGACACAAGATGAAGCTGAAGAGAATACGTCACAGAAAGATGTTCTCGAACATTCTGTAGAATGCCTGGAAGAAATGGAGAACAAAGAATATGCCCTTAGTTTTTGAAGAAAAAGATCTAAGGGAAGAGTTGCTTGATTTAATAGAGATGAAGAAACAGATTACAGAAAGTCAATAAGACCCAAAATGTAAGAAGTCTAAGACAACAAATGAATACAGTAATCAAGATGGTTCACAGAAATTCATGTGATATAACAGAACTAAATAGGATATATTACTGTGCAGCTAAGTTAAAGATAAAACACGGAGCAGAAAGGGAAAGGAAGTGAAAAATCAAATGCCATCATGGAAGTATCAAGTACAGAAAATTATAAAGTAATTAAGACTAGAGGTGTTGCTGTTAGAAGAGTACAGAAGAGGGAAAAGCTTTACAAAATTACTTTGAAAGATAGATGTCATACAAGCTATGCACAGCGTCAGAACAGACCAGGATCTACTGTACACAAATAATAAACTAAAGATAGCACAGGCAGAAAAATTTAGAATATATGCAGATAAATGTAAAGCAAAAGTACAAAATAAGCAATTCATTGATGACCCAAAAAGTTTTATAGAGAATTGGGGAAATGAGACAAAAGGAATAGAAACACCACCAAAAAAGAAGATGAAATAGACACATTTTGGAGGAATATCTGTATAGACCCTGTGGAACATAACAAAGATGCTGAATGGATAGAAGAAGTAAAAGAAACAGTAAGAAGTTCAAATGTACAGGATATGAAATGGGGTGAAGTAACAGGCAGACAAACTGAAACAAAATTAAGAAAATCTCCTGTGTGGAAGACCCCAGGCCCAGATGCAGTACCTAACTTCATGATCTACCCTGAGTAAGAACTATTTATATGCATATCACGAACAGACACCACCCTGGTTAACAACAGGAAAAGCAATATGCCTCCCTAAGAGTGAACCTGCAAAATATAATAAAAAGTATAGACCAATAACTTGCCTTCTGACAATGTATAAACTATATACTGGAATTGATGCCAACAGAGTTTATAATCATTTAGAAGAAAACTCAGTCATGGAGATAGAAGAAAAGGGTAACAAGTCATATGGAACCAAGGATCATTTGTTGTTTAATAAAGTCATAATGGAGAATTGTAAGAAGAAGGGGAAGAATTTAAGTATGGCATAGATATAGCTGGACGTGGCAGAGTTAAAGATGTTAAGATTTTCACTGGGTATGACGAGGGTGGACAGGATTAGGTATAAGTATTTTATAGGGTCAGCCCAGGTTGGAAAGTTTGGAGACAAAGCCAGAGAGGCAAGATTACATTGGCTTGGACATGTGCTGAGGAGGGATGCAGAGTATATTGGGAAAAACATGCTAAGGATGAAGTTGCCAGGTAACAGGAAAAGAGGAAGGCCTAGGATAAGGTTTATGGATGTGGTGAGAGAGAAAATGCAGGTGGTTGGTGTGACAGAGCAAGATGCAGAGGGCAGGAAGAAATGGAAACAGATTATCTGCTGTGGCGACCCCTAACAGGAGCAGCCAGAAGAAGAAGAAGAAGAGATAGACTGCAAAAAAAGCATATGAGAGCATCTCGCAGTCATGGATAAATGAGTGTTTAGAAATGTTATAAAATACACCCTACATCGATTGATTACATTACAGTGACCATGAAACAGTGGCAAACCACTCTGCAGCTAAGACATGATAAAGGACAATGTTAGCGCTGCTCTTTTGTCTTGCTGTTAACCCATTAAGCTGTCCACTTAACAGATTAGGTCATGGTTACAATTTGGCTCCCAGAAAACAACATAGTGTAAAGACTTATCTTCATTTTGTAAATGATTTAAAACTTTATAGCTCATCAAAAGAGGAAATGAAAACACAACTGCAAATGGTCAGACCTTTCTCAGATATAAGAATTTCATTTGATCTTGATAAATATGCAAAAGCATCCTTTAAAGTAGGAAGTTTGTACCACCAAGAAAATATCATTCTGGGACAGGAATGTGATATAAATGAACTTGAGCTGAAGGGAGTATATAAATATTTGGGAATTGATCAAGGATCGGCAATAAAACATAAACAGTGTGAATAAAACTTAATAAGGAATATTTTAGAAGACTAAAATTAATATTTTAAACAGCACTGACATCCAGAAACAAAGTCCAAGCTATAAATCAAATTGCTCTTCCATTTCCAACTTACAGTTTTGGGGTGATTGACTGGCTCCAAAAGGTATTGGATCAGTTGGACAGGAAAAGAAGAAAAATATTTATGCTCATCAAATGATTTATAAAAGTCAATGTATACAATTATTATATATTCCCCATTTTGAAGGTGGTATAGGCCTCCTCGAAACTGATCACGAGTATGGATCTCCAATTGTAGGACTCCATACATATCTACTGACCTCAGAAGACTCAAATATAGTGAATGTTTTAAAACATGACTAGAACAAGTCTAAGATGACTTCCCTGCTTAGTTTAGCAGAAGCATATCGGTGTCAAGCAGGAATGGAAATCAAACCAGAAGTAGACAAAAGTCAGTCAGCAACTGAAAGTGCCAAAAAACAAAATAAAGAATATAAGGTGAAGGATTAGATGAGAAGACAGGAAATGTGAAAAAGGCATAAATATTGTTGCAAGTACAGAAAACTCCTGGAACAACCTCATGTCAATCAGGATCTGACAAAGGAATGGTTAAGGATCATAGGAGGTTACTAGGCTAATGGCTCCAGGGTCCTTAAAAGCCTAGCCAAGTTCAACCAGTGTTCCCAAGGGTGTCTGGTTCAAGCAGACACTAAAATCATCACCCATAAGTTGAAGTGAATTTAAACCAAAAGACAAAAAAGTTAATATTGGCAGCTCAGGATAGTGGACTACGTACACATTGGTTTACAAAGTCCACTGTACATAGAGAAACAGACAAATGCAGATTTTGTAAAACAGAATTGGAAACAGTTGCACATCTTGTTGCTGGGTGTGATACACCATTGGCAGAGGGCCTGTATACTGAAAGGCATAATAATGTGACAAGACTGTTGGATTGGAGATTGTGCAAACATTACAGTATTGATGCAGCTGAGAAGCATTGGAAACATGAGCCACAAAGCATTATAGAAAATGATGAAGCTTATATCACATGGGATCACCCATTACCAGCAGTTCATAAAACTGATGTGAGAAAACCAGATATAGTAGTCCATGAAAAGAAGACAAAAGTAGCATTGATCACTGAAATTGCTATACCCAGTTATTACAGTGTCTTATGTACAGAGAGACGCAAAGTAATAAAATACCAGGATTTGTAGCCAGAAATGAGAGCAGTGTGGAAGAAGGTTATCCAGACAGTTCCAGTAGTAGAAGGAACAATGGGTCTTATAAAAAATAATTTACAGTTATATTTAGATATGCTACTGGTACATGAAACTCTGTATGAATTGCAGAATGACTAATTTCTGGCCACATTGTGGGTGCTGCAAAGAGGACTTTTGGCTAACATCAAAGGTTGAAACAATACTAATTTCATGAACTTTAATCATACTTTGACTTAGGAATGGGGTCCATTCCTGTCATGGTATTAGAAACCCAAAAAACTTGGAGAAATTAAACCAAGAGTGGGTCATGACACAATAGGTAGGGTTCACAAAGGTAGGGGAATTAGTAGTGAGGGATGATGTGGGACAATGCACAAGCTGTGGGTATGATACAATAGAGAGGATGCACAGATGATGAGACTTAGGAGGGAGACATGGGATGATGCACTACCAAACCAGCCCAGAGACTACTATTGTATGCCCTGTGCAGGGTTGTCAGGGCAAGCATTCTTTGGTTTTGAGAGGGAGGCCTCCACTAGTCCAATTTCTGAAATCTGCTTGTTCAATGAGCCTTGCAGTGACTGCAAAAGGTGCTGGTATGGACCTCACCAACTGTCCAGCACCCTCCACGCTACAACCTCCACTACTGCCTGCCTGCCACTGGGCTGCTCAGCCCAGGGAGCATGTCTTGGACTACCTGCAGGAAAGAAGCCACTGCTTCTCCCTGACAAGGCAGTCCAGGAGTGTTCTGGTGGTGGCCTCTGTCCCTTGCAGCAGCAGCATCAGATGGCTGCAATTGAAATGCCTCAGCCCATTCTGAACATGCAGAGGGAGGCAAAATGGAAGAAAGTAAATGAATATAATGGGAATGAGTAAATGAATAATGAAAGAAGACCCATGAGGTTGGAGGGACCCACCCAAAGCGGTCTTCAGCCTCCGGAGGTAAGTATACATGTTAAGCCTGATGTCTTACTGTGCTGCAAAACAAAAGGGGATAAGAAAAAGGGCATCGTTAGCACACTGTAGGCATTGCTAATATGTTTAAACAATAGCATACTAATGGCCTGGTATGTCAGTGTCCTGTGACAGTTGCAGGGCTATCAAGGGACTAAATGTATAATCCATCTCTTGAATTGTAAATCCTGGCAGTACACTCATGAATATCTTGTACCTCTATAATAGCCCACCCATCCAAAAAACAACAGTTTACATTAAAACCTGCTGGGCATTAATGGCTGTATCACTATATCTGCAGGCGTGTGGTATGTATGTATGTATGTATGTATGTATGTGACCTCCCAAATCCAATGTCTGCCATTGATCATCACTGGCTTGACAAGTAAATGTCCCTGCTGTATGCAGTTGCATGCAAAGAGGGATGTTACTGAAAATTATTGAGTGTAGAAATAACCAGGTTTAACAAATAAATAAAAAAATTAAGAATTCACCTTTAAATATATTTTATGTGTCCTCTGTATTGGCAGCCATTATCATGAAACAGTAAATATATATTAGAATACTGGGTTACATAGTATAAAGTTTGACAGAGAGCAGCAGTAGAATGGAAAGATACCCATTTTGCAAGTTTCAAAATATAGTATTGACAACAACCATAAAGGTACTTACTAAAGGACTCTGGAAAATTCCTCTCCATTTCTGCTACCCACTGGACAAGCTGGTGAGCCTACCTACTTTGTAGGTCATTATATCTGTGGCGGTATTGCTCCCCTTTCCATGATATTCCAGTTCCCTGAGTTAGATGGTCAGCTAGGTCAGTCTACATGTCTGTTTTTCTGAAAGGACCACCTTATGCCCCCTCCAGCCACTCTCTGTACGTGGATGTAAACTAGAACAGGAACATTTTGGTCTCCTTTAAACACGAGCTTGGGGCTCTGCCCTGCACTCTCATAAAAGCTACCCCCACTCTCCAGAGTGGTGACATTTCTATAAAAAAGTGAGACTGCTAAGGTGTAAACCATGTCTGCTGCAATGTGACTATAGGCATCTCAGGCATATCTCTCAAGTTTACCTCATTATGAGGAACATTCCACATTTTGGGTCTTAAAAAGCCCATGTTCCTCAAAGTTCCACATTGAAAGGGGTCTGTCACTTGTTTAGTGTTAGTAATTTTTTTTAGCTATCGATAGTAAATAGTAGTGAATTTTATCAATGCATCAAAGGAACTTTTTGCTATTTGTTCCACATTATTAGAGGGTAATATACCTCATTTTGGAGATGGAAGGTTGAGAGCTATGATCTCAGGTAGTGCAAGCCTTAATCAGGCTAAAGCATTTGCTCATATCTGTGTGAAGTTGCATATGATGAAGAAGAGCTGTGTGTGGGCAATAATACAATTCATGCAGCTGTTGCCAGATCACCTCATTGCTTTGTAAATTAACCTAAACTGTGGAGAACGTCAAGCGTGTCACAATTTTATGCACCACTGTTTGACATATTTCTCTGAAGATCATCAGAAAGCCAGAGTAAAAGCAACAAATATATTGAAACTGAAATTGCAGGATTTTCAAAACATTTGCTGAAATAAAGAATAGGATAGAGTTTGCATCTACAGTACTGGTAAGATGTATGCTATTAGTACTATTGTCAGCTGTCATTCATTCAGCAGCATGAACCTATGCACCTAGATATGTTTTATTATGTGTTAAAGTATCATACCTCTCAACCTCCTAAGAAAAGAAAGAAATCTGGAAAAAGCCAAATATTATGGTGGGACAAAGGCCCAAAAATATGGGCATTATAAATATCACTCTTAGAAACTTAGAAAGTTGATAGAATAAGAGGTTTTGCATTTGTATGCGTTTTCTGAAGGATACAAAGTCTGAGTCTCAGTTGAGATAATTTACCTGAAAACCACAAATTTTATGAGGAACAGGCCAAAAATATGGACATTCTGCAAAAATCTGAATGGTTAAGAGGTAAGGTAGGCATTTGAATATTTGTCGGTATTATGGTGAGCCGGGTAGAAATACACAGGACCACTGTGCATTGACATGATTGACTCTAATGAGACACTCACCATCAAACAGTTTGATGGTCACACACTCCACAGCTCCCACACATACACTCACACAACATAAATCAGTCAACTGTCACTTGTCATGCAGTTTTAAGATACTCTACTGTATGGTACACTGCTCTGCTCAAACACAAAAAGCACAAACACACAGACAGACATGCACACACACAAACACATACACCATTGTCCATATTTAAAGCCAGACAGAGTCACATAGAACCAAACATAAAACCACAAAATAACAAGCAGTAGGGTGCAAAAGAACAAACTAAAAACCCCCAAAAATGCACACAAACACTGGAGTCACCATCAGACTTTTAGCCCTTTAATTTAAAAACCCAATGCAAAAACAAACCAGTAAGCTCATTAAATACATGTAAAATTGTAAGCAGTGTTGGTTTTTAATTCCTCCACTTTTTGCTGAGATGACAAACATGCAAAACAAGTTCTCTTTTAGGAGTACCTTCAAGTGTACTTTAGCTAAGTGTACTTCTTGTACAGCATTCTAGGTTGGGAAAACTACAGGAGCAAAAGCAGTTATAATGCACTGTT
Source organism: Protopterus annectens (assembly GCF_019279795.1). NCBI lineage: Eukaryota > Metazoa > Chordata > Ceratodontiformes > Protopteridae > Protopterus > Protopterus annectens. The sequence continues at coordinate 768,932,689 of NC_056741.1, read as the reverse complement.
CAAACATAATACACAGTGCAGAAGTTTATAAAAGTTTGTATTTAGTGTCATTTAGCAGATTTTAGGGGTGTTGATTTAAACACTATTTTGGAGTCGAGAGGGTTATTTTGGCAGATTAAATTTAATACAAGAAATTATCTTGGTTCAAATGAACATTGAGATATTAAATGTGAACTTAAAAAGCAAAAAATGTGTTTGTTTTAAAAGTGTGCATAAAAGGTTATTATATTGTCACTATTTATTTATGTTTAAAGGTTTTATTAATTCTGATTGTGTGGTTCAAGACCATGTGATTGTTTTTTTGACACATAGTCTTTGTTAATGCATTTGCTGTTTAGTACATTAAAACAAAAATTATAAATTTCCATCATGTAATGCTATAGATACTGACCCATACATATTAATCATAAAAAAGAAAGGAACAAATAGTGTATCTCAAAATTTATAGATGGATGCTAATTGAGTTACCTTTTATCAACCACTTTATTTGCTCCTGCATCTAATTCCTTCCTGTTTGGCATGGCATAAACCTGTTCCATATGGAATGGAACTGGCATCAACCTTGCGACGTAATGGAGTTTGCACATGTTTGTACTTGTATTGGGGAAGACCCAGTGTAGTGCAAGATCAGATATATACACAGCCTTCTGCTTACAGATACTATTCTCCTAGACGTCTGATAAGGAATGATTTGCAATGAAAGCTGCTGTTGTAGCCCAATAACATATGCCTGGAGCTGAAGAATGCACATGCACCACTTGAATTCTGCTGATCCATACACTGCTCTGGACAACAGAATATAATTCACAATAGAGGGGAAAAGTCAGAAGTGACTGACAGGCATCAGTCTAAACAATAGGTGTATTGCAATGCATGCCCACACCCCCACATATCCTGTTCCCTTCATGTCTCATTTCCTAAAATGCACCAGCAGTGCCATGTTAAAATATGGCCTATAGTGTTCCTTTATAAAGGAGAAAGTGATTGTTTTGGTCATTTTGGTGATGAAACTGTTGCTCTTATTAAACTGGAAGGTTCTTCTTTTCCTCATTTTCTAAAGTTTAAATGACAGCTTATGTAATTTGATTATATGCACTCTGAAGACCATGCATTGAATACGTTTGATTATGGCAGGATCAATGAGGGTGTATTAATAAATCATTGTATTTCCCTCTTTATGAGGATATGTGTATGCTTTCTTATAAGTAAATAAACAGACCACAGGACTGGAATGAATGCCCTAGGAACATACCTTTATGCACATTTTACAGAATTTAGAAATGTATTCATTTGTATTGCAGTCATACTCTTACTGTCTGGTTAATGGCAGATTTATCTCTGTTGTTTTGAAACTATGACCTTTAAAACTGCCTACAAAATCCCTGAATGTTCAAAAATGTCAAATATAATTAAATAGACATGATCTTAAGTCTGATGTAATAAAGGAGGGCAAGAAACTGCATGAGGTATTGGTAAGATTGGTCCTACTCATAAAGGAGGCTGTTTCTTATAGTATCTTACAAAGCTGTGGAGACTATATTAGAAATAGGTTCAAACATTGTGTTTATTACAGAATGCAGACAACATCTACAACCAGCAGTATGTTATGAAAGCATTTGGTGCTATCCGTCTAACTTTTTAGTAACTTCTGTAGGATCTCCTGATCGTAGCTGCCACAGTGCAGACTGTGAATCTTTATGAGCTATCAGCAGTCAGATATGCTCAAACAGAAACATGACAGTAAGACTTCACAGTATCTAGTAGTGGACATTAAAATGGTAATGCACTGTGGGCAATCAGTGGAGGGAGTCTGTATTAGGAGAGGAGTAAACAAAAAGTGGACCTAAGTTTTCTTCTAAGTGATCAGTTAAACTGATTCAGTGTAGGACGTGATACCTATGGTCAGCAGGTTTGATGCATGCAGAGGACAGAGAACCTCCTGTAGAAGTATAGTGGTAACAGTAATAATACCCGTTTGTTAACCATGTAGGCCACCGACATACAATCCGTTTTCGGAGTGACCTGGAAGCAATGTCAGGCAAAGTGAATTGCTTAAAGTCACACAGTAGGTGGAGGATGGCTGAGGGAATCTGACCCTGTACCAGAGGAGCTACAGCTCACATCCTTAACCCTCTGCATCAGCTGTCAGACTGTCAAATGACCAATCATATATCAATAGTAGTATGTATCTGTGGTCACTAAGCCTGCCTAATATTATTAGCTCTTCTTTTAGTCCTGTGACTGTCTCTTTATAATTAACTGGGTCATGACTGAAAAGGGACCTTAGTGACCTGCTCACATACATATAAAAAAACTGTTTTCTATTACATGTGTCTAGTCAAGCCATATTTGCCATCTATTGTTATAGCAACCATACCTAGAATAGACTGCTAGAGTGTTGAGGGGGATAAAAATGATGCAGGTAATGGATGATGTACCACTATGTCCTAGGAATAGTACACTGGGAGTAGAGTTTGTACTTCTTGGAAGAAAATAAGAAGTACAACTTCTTGAAAGAAATGACATTCAAAGAGAGAGAAATTTGTGATTAAGAAGAGATAGGGAATTAAAGAGACCCCTTATCTTGTTTGGGGAGGCAACATTAAGGGGCAAAATAACCATTTCCTTGCAAATATAGTAGGATGCATGCAAAGCATTCCTTTATAGGAGATGTTAAATATGAGGGTGTTAGGCAGCAGCTCGGAGAAGGAATAAAACAATATAAGCAGTGATGTTTTGTTACGTGTCCTGCTTCAGTGAACTATTTTTCAAGCTTATGCTTCATCCATATGATGAATTCCTCTCAGTTTAGTTGTTTAGCTAGGTTCAAACAACACGGGGTGTAACATCTAGTACTCCTGCTAGGTGTCCCCCATGTGATAAGCAACAGCTGCATCCCCCACCAAGTCTTGGAGAAAACCATGAAAGTGGCAGCTGTAGCATGAGAAAATAATTACAGAAAGAAGCTGATTTACCAGACCGTAACGCCTGCTCCTGTTGGTATTTTCATATGCTTGGAGTTAAGGTAATTCTGAAGATCATTTACTGACTTAAAAAAAAAAAAAGAAATAGAACTTTACAACAGAAACTGTCCTGTCCAAGATGTTGTATTTTGCTACCAGTTTAGTTATATTTGCTGTCTCTTTGGTCCTTCTCAATGTATTGTATAAAATGCAAAGCAGTGCTGTTGTTTGGTTCATAGAGCAGCATATTTCTGTTTATAGTTGCTACAATTTTAAAATTGCACAGTGGTTGATAACCTATTCTTGAACCAATCAGGAAAGACAATTGAAGACTTGCTGATTAATAATTGTGGACTTTTTAAACTTCCTTTGGGAGCAGTTTCTGTCATGAGTTCAGGGAACTATCTTCTTTCTACCTTGCATTGCATAATTTTAATCTGGGCAAGAGATTTTATTTTTAATTTGTTCATTTGTTAGTCATCTAGAGTGAGGTGGTCATCATGGACTCTTTCCAGACACAACATAGGGCACAACAGCAAATGTAAATGCAGTATTCACTGCATATAACAAAAAAAATCAACATGTTTTAGGGAGGTTGAAAAAACTGGAGTACCTGGAGAAAGTTCATCCAGACACGGGGAGAACATACAAACTCCATATAGACAGTAACAAGAGATCAGGATTAAAAGTCTGGACCATGTAGCTATGAGACACTGATCTTAACCACTCAGCAACCATGCTGCCTCCGTGTGGGGGTTCATATACCATTTTTGCAGATAAAGTGGCAGTTAGGAATATTGTTTCTTTTGTAATGAGTTACAGATGTATATGTATGAAAAAAAAAAAAAACAGTACAAAACTGCTGGAACTAGCCAGCTTGGCCAATTCTGGGGGAGCAACTCTGGCTTACCACATGGGTGAAGCTTAGTAGGAGTACTACATGTTATACCCTGTGGAGTTTGAACCGAGGAGCACATGCTGATGAATGTATTTACACAGCTAAGATAAGGGAAATTCATCATGTGGACTATTTCCCACAGAGGGGAGGCAATAGCGCAGCTTGGAAGAGCCAAGGGAGAAGGGGCTAGGCCACCCTGCATTATCAACAAGCTGGTCCACTCCATACGTGATTCTTACAGCAGAACAAATGGGCCATACATGATTTACAGGCAGGAATGATTCTGCCATAGGGCTCTTTCCTAACCCAGGCATACCTATGGCTCCTATCTACTTGGAATGAATGTACTGAATGGATGAAAGTACAGGTACTATCAGCAAGGTCCAAGGGGAAGACTGCAACAGCTTATCAGCACAGTCATGTTTTAAATTTTGATGACACTACAGTTTTAAAACGTTTTTTTCCTCGCCTTTAATATGTTGTATCTGACTAGTGAAATGATAGAATATTGATTAATGTATGCTAAATTAAAAACATGGGTTTTGACTTAAATTCTTGGATTCCAGCAGTTGTCTTCTCTAATTGTATACATTTCGATCTGTTCAATACTTGTTTCTTTTTTCTGACAGGTATCATAGCTGTTGCAGAAACTGTTTTGCATTGGATTGATGTGAATTTATTGTAGCCATAATCTCACCTGAGGAAAATAGCAGCTGTTAAATACTGACATCCAAATAATGTCGAGAAACTAGATCCCTTACAAACATATGGTGCAAGTGGCTGACACCTTTTGAAAATGCTATTCTGGTTCTTGCAGATTTGGCCATAGCCAAGCATAATTGAATGGGTGAAGACTTCATACTAGAGAGCTGTAATCCTCTTTTGTACATATACATAGAAATGCATAGAAATATACATGTATATTTTATATGTAGTAGTATGAAACTTTCCCCTTTCTCTGAGTATATTTCTATTTTACAACTTTTCCTGGGAAAGTTAAGCATTCCTAGCATGTCTTCTAGAAGATACATGTGTTTGTTTGAGGACCACTCATGACATTCTTCCTAGAGTATGTTTCCAAGGAGGGACTACTACTGTGCTGTCCTATCCTGGAGGATATGCTGTAGAAACGTTTGTGGGCAGACTTTGAGTTTGGTCAAAAACACTACAGCTTTTGTGCCAGCTTTCTGGCTCTTTTTCTTGCCCACTCTGTTTGTACAACAAACTAGTATGTGCCACATAGTTGAGTTTGTATTTGAGAAGAGAATTATACCGTCAGCAGTGCTTTGGTGCATAGAAGTATATAAGTGCACTGTTGAGTAGTATAATAATTAAAGAAACTTGATGACCTTCTTTTAAGTTCCTTTCTTCTCTTCAGTGATGCATAACTCATAAGGAACTGTTGTAACCAGTGAAAATTATGTGGTATAATCTATTTTGTTGGGATTGGTGTGATGAAAATCACCCCAACACCATCATGAACACACACACACACACACACACACACACACACACACACACACACACACACACACACAAATAAGAAGATGACATCTGATTCATGCTACTACCACTTTAAAGTAATCTTCAGTCAATGGTCTACAGGAAACAAATCAAAAGGGGTGGCATTATACAAATAATATTTGACATGGCAATAATGCTAAGATGACATTGTCTTATTCTGAGGTTTGAGTCAGGTAGGTGGTCTAGCAGCTGCAGAATATTCTTTATAAAATCACAGACAACACATAAGAAATGATTCAATACTTCAGTCAGATGCCTTCCTTTGTTCTGCAGAAGAAAACTCTTTTTATACAGGTGAAACAATCTTGTTTCAGCAAGATTTCTGCAGATTTATTAGTGACTCCAGCTTTTTTAAAGTGCTCATCATTTGCGTGAAGTATTGTTTCCTGAGGGCAGTCTGAAGTCCTTTTTATGAAAACAACACCATCCGTTCTTTTCATGTGGGCTGACATCATAGCTGAGCACTTTGTGAATGTTATCACAACTGAAGTGACATGAAAAGGCAGTGCTGCAATCTGCTCCTGGCAGTTTTCTAACTTGAAAGTTAAGTATATTACTCAATACCTTCCTGGTAATTCCTCAATCTAGGTTAACTATGTCTAATGGCATGCTGTTGCAGGGTCTCCCATGTGCTGTCTCTTCTCACTGAGAAGGAAACTATGTCAATTAAAACTGGAAGCTCTTTACATTCCCACTTGCTGCAGACTTCAGGCTACCTGTTATGCCCATATCTGACACATGTGCACCTTCTGTGTGACATAATGGATATGTCTGCTTGGAATTCCCAGCCTATTAAAAAGTTTTGCCTGTACAGCTTTCAGCTTCACAGCACTTACTGTGCAGTATGATCTGTGAGGAGAACTTATTGATTCATTTCCACCTGAGAAATTTCAAGGATTACATTAACAGCTGCCTGCTCTAGCCTATGAATGGTTACAGCCTGGATGGATTGGGGACAATTATGGCATCAGTTATAGCATTGCTGCAGTATTGTAGGTTGATTTTCCTACTTTAGCCCTTACAGAACTGACCCTTCATGAGGCTAACTATTGTTGTCCTCATATTTGATTCCGTATAGTTATAATAACTAACAGTATTACAATTGCAAACTACTGTTTTGCATTTTTTATTTATTTTTGCTTATTGCCCAGTGCTTTGTTTGTGTTTTAGCTAGAAATCTTGTGCTCATATTTTTCTTTGCCATGTAATGTGTCTTTTTGTTTTATGTGTGACACAGTAAGCTTTCAATTCTCCTGAAAAGAGGTGACTATGGTGATTCCATTAGGTTTGACCAGTGAGCAGGTAAGTAAATGCATTAATTTTATGTATCCGGGCATAAATGAGACCTGAAGCAAAACAAATTTGAAACTCACCTTGGGCTCTTTTTTCCCCCTCATTTATTGCTGTGTATACGCTATCATAAAAGAGGATGAGCCTGTTTTCTTTTCCTTCAAGTATATCTGGAACAAACACTCACTGAAAAGTGCTAGACCCTGGACCAACCCCTGTAGTACTCCATTAGTCACTTCTAGGCAACCTTCTGACTATCAGGATGGTTACCTTCACTGTTTTTTCTTGAAGTTCCTGTCTATAGTGTTTGTAGTCCTATTGCTTCAACTAAAATTATAGACTCTATTTGTACCACCAAAAGATTTTTAGCTTTTTTTTAATAGTCTGTGTTGTGTTTAATGAAATGGAATGCTTTACTCCTTCCTCTGTATTGTTGGATTACATCTTTTAGACTGAAGTGGACATCTTATTAGCTCTGTTCTTTAAATGGATTTCAAACTCTGTTCCACGATCTCTCCATCTGTCTGTGCTGTGTTTTGTGGATTCCTTTTCCACTATGGAGTACTTTCACAGAGCCAGGGATTAGCTGGTCCTACAATCTATTGCCTGTGACCGATGTCTCCCTGACCTGACCTTGGGCACCCATATCATATACTCCTGACTCTCCTGATATTTAATGGGAAGAACTCTAAACCTTTTAGTTTCTGATTATATACTTTGCCCTCCATGTCTCACATCCTTATGACTTTCCTTTTGGCACCGTCCAGCAACCTGAGGTGTCTCTGTATATTTTATGGCTTCTAGAACTGTACACAAAGCTGCAAGCATGGCCTGACCCAAAGTCCAATAGAATGGAAATATTACTTCTTGCTCTGTGGAGTCTAGCCTTTGGAAATTATGCCTCAGCATTCTGTTACTACTGCCACGGTGACATGGCTCTCTCATTCTGCTGTCAGTGATCTAATTAAGTTGTGATAGCCATTTACTGATATGATTTTTCTATTGCCAACATTTTCACCCCCAGTACAACACAGCATAATAGGATTGTTGTGGGCCAGGTGGAGTATTTTGCATTTTTCTGTAATGATCCATATCTGGCATCACAGCTGTAGCAAGAGAATTTTGCACTCTGAGCAAAATATCTGTTTACCCCCTCCCTGTCTCTATTTTTTAAGTACTGTTTGACAGTTTGCAAACTGTCATTAAGCTTACCACTAAAAACATTTATAGACAACTTGTAAGATGTCTCATCTGTTATGATTTTTAGCTACCTTTAATATACCACAACAGTGCGACAATGTGCATGCTGTCTGTTAAGTGTTGCAACTGTAAACACTTAATTGACACTTTGTAAGCTGTCAAACTTTTTTAATCATTTAACAACCACTATAAGTTGGCAGCTAGGGCATGTGCTCCATTCGCACCCACCCTTGCTGCAACACCGCCTGACATCTTTCTGCCCACGTGGTCATTTTTTTTTTTTTTGAGTCCTTCCTTCAACTCTTTTCCCATCCTCTGTTGCTGCGTATACATTATCAGCAATGAGGGATGAACCTGATTTATTTTCCTTAAAGTATATTTGAAATGAACACACACACTGACAAATTGCTAGACCAATGACCAACCACTGTATTAATCGACTAGTAACTTCCTTTTTCCTGACAGCATCTTTCACACCACAGCACTCTTTGTCCTACCCCCCAGCCATGCAGCAGTCTCTTTCATAAGTCTTTGCCTTGTCCCCATTTCCTGCAGGTTTTCCTTCAGCCAGCTGTATGAGAGTGAATCAGATACCTTGCCATGTACTCCACTTCTAACAGTATTCCCTTATCAAATTTGAATGTAACACATTCATAAAACTAAATCACATTTGGCTGATAGCTGCTTGTAACCATGACCACGTGTTGGTTCTTGTTCTCCAGGAAAGTATTCAACCTTTCTCTCAGGATTTCTCCAGGAATGTTTTTACCAGAGTGGTTGGCATATCAGTCCTTCATTTTCCAGATCTTCCTTCTCCTCCTCACCCTGTCCACCCCCTTCTCATTATCTAGTCCTCAGGCAGTTCTGTGCTGGGTGGTGATCTGTTGAGGGAAATTCCCAGGAAATTCACCAACATATTGATCAGATTCCTGATCATCCCATATAGCTCTATGAAGGAGCTAGATAAAGCCCTGACTGCAGCTTGAAGACCCAAGACTGAATAGCAACTCAGGTGCTGGAGGAGCCACCCAAGTAGGGTGGCAATGAGTAGTTGATGTCTACTTGCCCATTCTGGACAAGGGAGATAATGTAGTATTGTAGTTCATAGTGTGATCGCTCCTGGTAGAGGTCAGACTAATTTCTGCAGGAGAACAGGATTGAATTATGCACACAGAGATGCCAAGCAATCCTTTATTTTGTAGTCAGGGACAGTGGAAATATAAATGCATCAAGGGTCTGTTCTGCAGTCTTCATCTCAGAGGCATGTGTGATAAACTGTCAATAGTAGGGATTATAATTCATATTAAAATCCCCATTGATGCACCAAGGATGACACACTGCACCCAGACTAACTCAGTTGTAGTAGACAGACCTTTGTCTCCTGGGTTTATCATACATGAAGGGTGGTCCCAGGCTACATGGCCAAATCAGACATTTTGGCCTGTGGTGAGAGGGGTTCTGTGGATGCAGCTGATGGCCTGAGTGCCACTGGATGAAATGACCATAATACTTTGTATGTAATATTACATTATATGAAAACATAATTATTTTTATTGTCTGCTATTGTTTTGTCAAGTCTATTCTTCAAAAATGTGTACATTTTGGATATATCTTTGCCCTCAGTCATGGCTGTAAAGGGGCTGAGTATCAATTCACTTACCTGGTTAACAAATAAAAAACAAGCAAATAAATAAATGAATAAAGAGCCATTTATTTTGCTCTAATTGATACCCACACCTTCCTTCACAGCCACATTGCTCTTCATCTGTTTTCCTCTTCTTTGCCTGTTTGTCAAACAATTGCCCATAGCCTTGAGTACCGCACTTATGAACTATTCTCATAGTTTGTTCATCCTCTCAGTTTCTCTATGGTTAACTCATTTTTTTTTTCTGTGTTTTTGGATCCTAACATTTGAAAGTGAAATGAAGAGTTGAACTTGTCAGCATCTAGTTACAAACCTTTGCAGTTACAAGCTGACCTATGTATTTCAGAGATGTCACACAGAACAGGCATTTGGTCCTGTTACACTTCAGATCTTGAGACCCCCCCCCAGTCTATCAAGCAGCTTTATAACATGCATTGAATCACCCAAGAGTATAATATCATTAGTTATGCCGACTGCCCTATCTGGCCCTTCAGCTATAGTTGGTACTGCTCTTTGGATAATTTCTGAAGCAGATGAAATCTCAAAAGGTAACTTTAAAAATCTGTATTCCCCAAAAAGCTATAGTGAAAGTACATGATATGGAACTGGGTTGATCGAACTTGGTCTGACAAGACTTCTGGTTTGCATCAAAAACAGAAATTAAATTAGCATTTGGCATAATTATTACCAACTCTTCATTAGTTTGAAGTGGATAATGCTCCATTTTGATCTATTTGTTTAGGTCTTGTCCTGCCATTATTGTTATGCTGTTCATCAGTTCAGTCAAGGCTGTCTGTTTCAGTATAATTCCCATAGCTTTCGTGTACTTTAGCGCCTGGTAACTGCTAGATTTGAGTGAAATGGGTACCCTCCTGCAGTATGAATAACAGATACTTCCTTAGGAAATATCTTTATATGATATTTACCCCCAGAGAATACCTAAGCCTTTAAACAAATATTTTTTTTTCAAAAAGTCATCTGAATTCTGCAAGGCATATTGTGTATTTTGTGATTTATTTTTCTGAACTTGCAGTGAAACCGTAATCATAGGCTCTTTTGTTATATTTACTTATCCCTTTAGTTTGTTTAATATAAAAATTGCACTTTTGTACATACTATGCTTGAATCTAAGCATTAACTTGGGCATTGGACTGTCCCAACACTGCACAAGTGTCAGTACTGCTTAAACATTCAGGCTGAATTAAACTTCAGCTGTTCTCTATGAATGCACAGTTATCCTGACTCTACGTTTAAATATTATCAGAATGACTGTTTTAACTTCTAGCTACACACCTGTAACAAACTACTGTAGCTATGTCATTTTATATCTGAACTTCATGAATCATTTTCACCACGCCAAGTATAATATCAGAAACTCTTCTCAAAATATTTGGTTCCTTTATTTGGCCTTAAGACACCTTGTATTTCTTAAATCTGTGTTAGTAGTCTAACTATACTTAACCTAAAGGTTTAAGCTTACAACTTGATAAGACAATAATGTGCATGCTATTTTGTGGACTTTGTTGTTTAAATTCAGTACCTTAAAAGCAGGTTCTGACAAACTGTCACACTTTGCAGTAACTAGTTTAAGTGCAGTTGGCTTGCCTTTAATTCACAGCTTTTCTGATCAATGATTATTCTTGCTTTCATTAGCAGTAGGATGAAATGTATATTGTCATTCTTGAGATTACTCACTGTACTGTGCACTAATACTTTGTGAAGCATGCATGGAATTAACTGAATGCAAGTCAGGAGTCCCAATAAAGATTTCGGCTTTCTACTGTTTTTTTTTTAAACCTTCTAAAACAGTAGTATTTTGCTGAAACATAGGACTCCATTTTTGACAGACTCTGGCAAATTATTACTGCCACTACAAAACCTGTAAGCCTTATTAGATGCTTTGCTGATTTCCTTTTCATGTCATGCCTAAAGCCACAGTGGTCACATTGGGTGTGGTTTCTGCCTATTTGTATATTACCAGGTACCATGTAGCTGCCTGTAATTTCACTTTTATTTTTAATATTTTAACAACTGTAGGTCCTGTTTCACTTCTTTTTATTTACAGCCCTTATTTTCACTCTTTCAACCCTCACATGTGCTTTTTAAGCAGAGTTTTAGAAAATCCACATGCTCTATATGCATTAATGGCATTTTTATTTAAAGTAAGCCCCTTACTTCATAATTTCTGATTGCACACACAATTCTGTCTCTATTCAGTTTATCAGCCAACTTACCAAACTCATAGTTTTGCACGCCATTCTTAAGGTAAGTTAACATAAGCATCTACTGACTGTGAAGCTCTATGATTTTTAGTGAAATATAAATGTCTTACATATTATACATTTGTTTGGCTCACAGTATACTTGGAACTTACTTTTAGGACAGAAATCTTGTCTTTCTCGTAGTCCTCTCTGAATGTGAAAGTGTTTAATATCTTGATGGCTTTCTCTGGCAACACGAAGAAACACTGAATTAATTTTTTTCATTCTTTTGCACAAGTCCACTTGCAGCGAAATACATCTGAAAACATTGACTCTAGAGTTTCCAGCTCTTATATTAAGAGATACTGATGGTTACAGTGCAGTTATATCAAGCTAAACACTGATGAAATGCAGCAAAAATACACTGGTGCAATGGAGCTTGAAAATTATGTAACTATTGCAAGAGTAAGATTCAAGATATAAGATAGAAGTAAGTCATTCTAGAGTGAAAATTTTGAAAAATCTGAAAATTAGACTAGTTATGGAGTTAGGCAGCAGATGGCATATTCAGTTTTTACTTCTGGCCTTGAATTCTCCATGGCTCTGATCAGTAAAGACCCCAGTAAAAAGCACATGTCACCGTAGAAGTATAGTAAGTCAGAAAAACACAGAGCAATTCCAAAAGCAGCTTACAGTTTCAAAACAAAATAATTTTTTTTTCCAAACACCTTTATTGAATTATCACTTGTGACATAGGCAAATTTACATTAATATAAAAGTAATCAAACTATATTGACATAAACATTATACTTCACATATATTGCTACATATTATATAATCTAAGAAATATTACATAATTTAAACAAGAAACATCTTCATTAAACCATCACTTACAACATAGGCAATCATAGATTTATATAAATGAAAACAAACCACACTGACACAATCCTGTTCGCAAGCATTTTACATCACAAATCATACTGACACTCCCAGTTGCAAACATTATGCATCACTTATCTACCCAATCTTTTTCACTCAGACATTACATAGCTCACTTAAGTCCTGCTGGCTTTCAGGCCTCAATCCTCCCTTGTATGTATTGTTCCTACAATTCCCATTTTTCCCATGTGGTTTGCTCCTGCCCTTTTCTAAATATCTCAATTCCAGTTGTTCTGTCTCTGTTACTATATTCACTACTTCCAGTATAGTTGGTTTAGATTTTGATTTCCATTTTCTAGTAATTGCTTTTTTGGCAGCCACCATTATTAGAAGTAGCAAGCCCTTACCATATCTAGGCAATTCCGATTCTGTTTCATAGCTCAGAAAAATCATCTCCCTTGTCAGACCAATCTACCCACTCAGCATCTCCAACAGTGCATCCCGCTGGGAATCCTTAAAGTCTTCTAACTCATTGCACACCAAGAAAATATATTCCCAATTACTTCTTTCTTCCTGTTCACACCACCAACATTTACTGTCTAACTGAGGAAAAATTCTCTGGAGTCTACTTAGGGTGCAAAAATATCTATGTAAACATTTCCAGTCAAAAATCCTAAATCTTTTAGATTTTGTTGCATATTTGTGAGACATACATATATCCTCCCATTGTTTCTTTGTGAATTGCTTATCCAGTCTCTCTTCCCAATCCTTTCTAACCTCCTGTGATTGATTTTTATAGTTATTGTGCAGCATTTTATATGGTCTACTAATTATTCCTTTTTTAATGGCAGCTTCTGTTCTAGAGTCCGTTAAAAACTCTATCACTGTTTATCTTTCATTTTGGAACCCCCGCTCCCCATTTCTTTCACTTTGCCTTTACTCTGATATCAATCCCTGATAGCGAATTCAATCTCAAACCTGCATTCCAAATAAATTCTCGGCGTCTTCCCATTCTATCAGCTTTCCCTCTCTGGTTATTTGCTCCCAATACCTTGGTTCCTTTGCCAGTTTTCTCCAATAAATTCTGACCCCCTCTTGTCTGTTGTCGGTATCCTTAATTGCAGTCATCCCTATCAGAAGAATCTCCTTTCTCCATTCCTGTGTTGATTTAATTCTTAGAATAGTTTCTGCTACTTTATGGATATAATATTCTGCATGATTATTGTCATTCTCCTAAAGGTCTGCATCCAAGATCCCAGTTTCTCCTTGTTTCTTGAGCTTCCCTCGTGTTTCATCATCATCCCTTTCCACTTTGAATTATAGTTTTCTGCATGTGCTATGTATAGAAGTCTTAACTGTGTAGCTCTGAAATACCCCTTCAAATTGGGTAGTCCCAATCCACCCTCTTCTACTGGAAGAATCAGCTTATACCAAGTAACTCTTGCCATCTTCCCATCCCATATAAAGTCCTTCAGCTCTTTATTAATTGCTACCCACAACTTCTCCTCTGGCTTATAAAAATATGCCTGACCTGTGTATAAGACTAAAACAAAATTAAATGCTTCTATGTTACAATCCATATCCATATAACAAAGCTTCCATTTTCTCAGTTTTTGTATTATCTTTTGTTTAGTTTCTTCCAAGATTTCCTTAGCTGCCACACTATGATCCTTTTTAATCCATACTCCTAAATATTTCATTGTATCATGTCCCCATAAATATGTTATTCCTGAACCAGTTCATGTGTGGGTACATAATTTACAGCTATTGCCTTTGTTTTAGCTTCATTCATTTTGTATCCTGAAAAGATCTGAAACTGTCTCAAAATGCTGCACAACACTGTAATGTCTTTCTTTTTCTGTTTTTGCCAGGTACAAAATAATATAATCTGCAAATAAAGCCAACTTTTCTTGACTACCATACCAATTATATCCTTGAATATCTGAGTCCTTTATTTTCTTTGTTAATGGTTCTAAATGTAATGCAAATAATAAAGGGGAAAGAGGACACCCCTGCCTGGTTCATCTCAAGCAGAAATTATCAGAGTGGACCCCATCCACTTTAATTTTCACCTCCAATCCCTCATATATTCTCCTAATCAACCTTATATTTTTTTCAGGAAATACAAATGCTTCCATTGCCCTGCTCATAAAGTCCCAGCTTACTTTGTCAAATGCTTTCTCTGAATCCAGACCCACCAACAACAATAGCATTTTCTTACATTCTGCTTCCCTCTGGATCATCAGTGTTTTGTATATATTGTCAAATGTTTTTCTCCCCTCCACAAAACTACATTGATCCATATCTATCAGTTTTGGCAATATGTTTGCCATTATTTTAGCCATTATAGACATGAGCACTTTATAATCTTTGTTAGTATTGAAATGGGCTTGTATGAAGCGAGATCTGATGGATCCTTACCCTCGTTAGGTATTTACAGCTATCACTGTTTTCTTCCTGGATGATGGTACTTCTCCTTCTCTTAAGATATTGCTAAACAAACCGTACAGATCTTTATCAGTTTTTCAGTTTTTTTCTTCCTAGCTTCCAAACTTCCACAGGAATACCATCCTGTAGATTGGTTATACATAATGATTTTTATTGCATCTCCTCCTACCTTAACTGCTAGTAATTCATCCTCATCTGTTTCTAACCTTGGCCTAGTAAATTCTTCCATAAGCATTTCAATTGTATCTTTTCTTGATTTTAAAATTTCTCAGTTTTATAGAGACTCTCATAGAATTTCTGAAATATTTCTAATACCTCTACAGGATCTCTTGTTACCTTCTTTGTTATAGGCTCAATAAGCTTGGCAACAGCCCTTTCTGTTTCTTTTGTCTGAGTCATTGTGCTAAAAGCTTTGCGCTCTAGTGTTCTTATCAGAAACAGTTACCCAACAACAATCTTTCTAAGCTCTTGCATATTATCAAGGTAATCCCTTATTTTCTGCCTAGAATTCTGCAGTTGATCCTCTTCTAGTTCTGTGAGATTCCCCCTATTCTGCAATACTTTCACATTTGTCAGTCCCTCTAAATAATTCTTGTTACCTCTTAACCATAGCTCCCTTTCTTTCATTTCCAACCTATTTTTAAACTCCACCTTAATTTTATCCCACTCCCTAGCTATACTTTCAGAAGAAATTTCTGTCCTCTCTAACAGCTCCTGAATAATCTCCACTACCCATTCCTTAAATTTGTCTCTTTTCAACAGATGGGTGGGAAAGGACTAATGTTTCATTTTTATTTCATTACCCTGTGTTTTTATTTTAGATATTATTGGCACACAATCTGAAATAGTTATTGGGTAGGTATCAAGACCTTCAATTTAATGCACATGTTCCTGTGAAATGTAAATTCTGTCTAGCCTAGCCCAGTTTTTTATATCTTGGGGAATAATATGTAAATTCACTCTGAACTCCTATTACTAAATTTACATCTTTCATACCAAATATTCTCATAAATTTCTTCAAAAATCTATCCTCCTTTGTTATATTTTCCCTTCTGGGCCCACCCAGACACATCTTCACTGCTGCAAATCAAGTTCCAGTCCCCACCTATAAGTAATATTCCTTGGTAAAAACTGATTATTTCTCCCAGAATTTTCTTAAGCTCCAATGTTAAGTTGTCAAACTCACCTTCATTCTTGCTGGATGGGTTCGGAGCTAATCCTTGGCTCCAACTCGGCACTTGCTAAGCTCGAGAGCTAATTTTACCAGCTCGAGGCAACCCTATAACCCATGATGCAAGGCGTGACTACCCCAGATCTCGTTTGCCGCTTCGCGAAGAGGTGTCCTTTTATCAGCTCAGGTAAAGTTTTAGTATTTATACTAAAGTTTAGTCAGAAAAATTCCCTTTTTTTCCTAATTCCATTTCTTAATAGTTAGTTTTAACACATACAGTGTGACATATTTTCTGCTTAAAAACCTCAGCTTTGGCCGGCTAAGAACTTGGTTATATTCAACTGGATGTATAAGAGAATTTAAGTTCCTTTATCTGCACTTTTTAAAAAAAATACAGTATTTAATTTGATTTAAACTGTGTTGAAGGAATATTTAACTGAACTGGCAGTTTTAACTCTGCTCTTTGTTATTTGCTAGTAATTACAGGTGTGGGGGTAGCCACATTCTTTGATTTCCTGTCCTTGCCTATTTAAGTGGTACAGTGTGACATATTTTCTGCTTAAAAACCTCACCTTTGGCCGTCTAAGAACTTGGTTATATTCAACTGGACGTATAAGAGAATTTAAGTACCTTTATCTGCACTTTTTTTAAAAAAAATACAGTATTTAATTTGATTTAAACTGTGTTGAAGGAATATTTAACTGAACTGGCAGTTTTAACTCTGCTCTTCAGTTATTCCCACCAACCCTCCCTGTTTTTGTTTTGGTTTTAATCTTAGTGGCCTTGAAACTGCCCGCCCCTCAGCCTGCCTCTGGGCCCATCTCATTTGCTCACTCAACTGAGTGCAGTGAGATCATATTCTGATTTCAGGCACTCCTACTGTGTACAAAGAGAGCATCTGGGAAACAGACAAAAAAAAAAAAAAATTAAGCTTATTTCCTGCCTTTCCTGTTAAGTGGTATAGACTGTTTGTGGGCTTCTGAGCCCCCAAGCCCTTCTGTGTTTGAGGGAAGCCTTCTAGCTTGTTTTTTTCTTATAACTAGCCAGTTTTCTAGTTTCAGCACTCAAATCTGTTTCTTTGATCTCAGCACTTGTTCATATTAAAAAAAAAAAAAAAAAAAAATTTCATCTGCTTTTACTGTACTTGTGTTTCTACCTACTTCATTTTACTTTTGCATCATCTTAAAAATACTCAGTTGTATTTATTACTGCTTGGTGTAACTCATTCTAAGCCTTTTGGTTTAAACACTTGGGCTTCGGACCAGTTGTTTTGCACTGAGAGGGTTTGTGGTCTGCACTGTTGTGGCAGAACAGGTAGCTTACATCCTTCTAGGTTGGGAACTGCTGATTGAGGGCTCAGTGTCTGGTATTCTAAAAGTGTATTAATTCTGGTTTAAGCACTTGGGCTTTCAGGCCAGTTATTTTACATTAAGAGGGTTCGTGGTCTGCACTCTTGTGGGAGGAGAGGCTGGACTCTGCCCTTCTGAGCTGGGAATTTCTGGTTAAAGGCTTATAGTGCATGCATATCTGAACTGCTTCTTACTGAAGTTGGTGCGCCTTGTTTGCTGTGGCATAGACTGGATTCAGACCTGCTGGATCTAGCTTTGTTTGTGTAACTTGAGCACTAATCCAGACATTCTCCAAAGTATTGAATTGTATTTATTACTGCTTGGTTGTAACTTGATTAAAGTGTAGCTGTCATTCTAAGTCTTTTGGATTAAGCACTTGGGTTTCAGACCAGTTGTTTTACATTAGGAAGGTTTGTGGCAAGCACTGTGGTGGCAGGACAGGTAGCTTTCATCCTTCTAAGTTGGGAACTGCTGATTGAGAGTCCAGTGTCCAAGTGTATTAGTTCTGGTTTAAGCACTTGGGCTTCAGGCCAGTTATTTTACATTAGGAAGGTTTGTGGTCTGCACTCTTGTGGGAGAAGAGGCTGCACTCTGCCCTTCTGAGCTGGGAATTTCTGGTTAAAGGTTTATAGTGCCTGAATATTTGAACTGTATCTTACTGAAATTGGTACACCTTGTTTGCTGTAGCATAGACTAGATCCAGGCCTGCTGAATCTAGCTTTGTTTATATGCTTGTTTGTTTGCTTGTTATTTCCCTGGAATGCTAATTCCACCTAATACGCGGCTTCTCAGCGCTTCTGTGGATCACTAGTGATATCTGCATTGCTTACTGTACTTATTTCCTTGTTTCACTTGAAAGAAAGTTACTGTTTGTCGTTTTTGCATTTAGTTACTTGTAACACATTGCACTCAAGTTACCTGGCACTTGCTCACTAAAGCAATTATATAAGTCAGCACTAAAAATTAAAAGCACTACACCCTCACTCCCCACTGGCCCTTGTTTTCAATTATTAAGGAATTCCCAATATTATTCTAGCATGTCCAAAGGTCAGTTGTCAATCTCCTCTCCGGTCCAGCTGGTGAATCTGGGAATCTTGAGGCAATGTTATAACTGCCTCATGTACACAGACAACCCTCTCCTCCTCCCACATAACACAAATACTTGCGAGAGATGCAGCTATTTAGCCAAACTGGAGGCTGAGCTCTCTCAACTCAGGACTGGCAAGACCAGACAGGAGGAGAAGGCAACTACACACACCACAAACCCAGCCTCACATAATGCTACCACACCACTGAATCAAACACATAAACACACAAAGACATACTCTGAGTAAAAATTTACCTAAACAGCAGAGGCCTCCAAAGCAGACACCCAAACAACTGCTACCTCAAGACACCCCACAAGCAACACATAAACCACAAAATCAGTGTGCAAAGCAGTCACAGCCCTTAAGGCCAAATACAACACCAAACATACTTGTCATAGGTGACTCCATAGTCAGACACACTGACGTCCCACTCACCAGGCTGAACAAGGAGAGGGTCACAGTAAGCTGCCTATCGGGCGCTAGAATCCGCCACATAACACAAGCACTCGGGTCACTCCACGGCAAGTACAAATATGACACAGTCATTGTCCATGCTGGTGTGAACGACCTGAGACGTACCTCCCTGCACTACATGAAAAGAGACATAGAGGAGCTCTCTGATTATGTAGCCCAGGCAGGTATGACCCTGACCCTGAGCAATATCCTTCCTTCACCAAGAATGATGCTACAATATAGAGAGAAGATGATCAGCTTTAACAATTGGCTTAATGTCTGGTGTCATTCATAGGGGATCCAGTGTCTGTCTGCCTGGGATGACATGCTTGACAAGCCACGCTGCCGCAAGGACGGCTTGCACCTGTCACCCTGGGATTCGGATATTGGCTAAGGCTCTTGCCACCCCATAGTGCCTTTTTAGGCAAGGCTCAAATTCTAAACCTACCACCCTAGAAAACAAAAATGGGAAGAAACTGAGGGTAATGCTGCTCAATGCCAGAAGTCTAAATCTCAAAATGCACGCACTCGAGGCCCTTCTCAGTATGGTGATCATAGATGTCTGTGCTGTAACTTAAACCTGGTTCAAGGCTCCTGAGAGCACCCGGCACTATTAGGTTTTACCTCATATCATGCGTTCGGCCCCAAAACCCGGACCACTCCACAAAAGGAGGGGTGTATCCATATTCATAAAGGATACCCACACCTCCAGGTTGGTGGCAACGCACTAAGCTTGAAACCATCCAGGTGCAACTAACCATAGGCAAAACTGCTCTACAAATTGTAGCATGCTACAGGCCACCCTCTCAAACTCAGGAACCCCACACAGCCTTCCTGAAGACGCTGGAGGGTATAAATGTATCTCCAATCACCATCATATTGGGTGACTTCAACTACCCGAATATAGACTGGGAACATTACTCAAGCCCTAACTTTCTAGCCCAACGGTTCCTGGAGTTCATAAATTCAAATGCCATGGAACAGCTAGTCACTGTTCCCACGAGAGGAGAAAATATACTTGATCTCATTATCACAAACATGGGGACAAAATGCTCCACACCAGAAGTATATCCCTCATTGGTGAGATCTGATCATAAACTAATCTCACTGGAAATCCACACTCCGACCCACCCCAAACAAAAAAGACCACAGTGAAGAACTTCTTTAAAGCAAACTTCACACTACTCAAGACTGGTGTGGTATCCTTCAAGGCCCCTGAGCCAGTGGAAACCACAACCCAAGCTGCGGAAGCCCTTACAAATGCCTTCTATGAACACCTCCAGGACTGCATGGATCAGGCAATCCCAAATAAAACCAAGACTCTTTCCACAAAGGGCAAACTTCCAGTCTGGTGGACCCCAGCCATTAACAAACTTTACAATAAGAGGAGAAAGCTATTACATGATAGAACAAAATCCATAAAAGGGAAGTCACCCTGATCATTATTAGTAAAAAATATGAGCACTCATAAAATCAACTAAGGCCAATTTTGAGAGAAAAATTGCCATGGATTCAAAGGACAATCATAAGGCCTTTTTCAGCTATGTTAGGAACCTGGGTGGAAACTCCCAGATATGCTCAGAATTAGTCCAAAATGATACAAAAATCACTGAACCCACAGACATTGCCAACATACTGGCAGACAGGTTCAGTGCAAACTTCACCCTCTCCCCTAAAGGAGAGATAACTATCCCAGCGGAGTGTAGCCTCCCAGACATCTCAAATGCAGGTGAAAGCTGCTCTCTCTAAAGCTAAAAACAGCATCAATGGGACCGGATGGTGTCCCTGGCTGTGTGCTACACGAGCTAAATGAGGAATTAAACCCGCACATAAGGCAGCTGTTTAATCTCAGCCTTACCACAGGATACGTGCCCAAGGAGTGGCGTCACGGCAACTGTGGTCCCACTCCACAAAGGCGGTGCCTCACGGACCCTGGTAATTACCGCCCCATAAGCTTAACAAGTCTAGTCTGCAAAGCTATGGAGAGGATCATAATGGAGCTCATAAACAAAGATATAGGGGACTTGCAGACATTGGACCTGACCCAGTTTGGCTTCGTCAAGGGCAGATCATGCCTTTTGAACTTGGTCGACTTCTTCAAAACAGTCACCAAGGCCATTGATGAGGGAAAGGCAGTCCATACAGCCTACCTTGACCTTGCAAAGGCTTTCGACACAATACCCCATTCGGGTATTGTAGAAAAACTTACCAGCTTAAATGTAAACCCATATGTCACAAGATGGGTTGCAAACTGGCTTAAGGACAGAACCCACAGGGTTAGAGTTGCTGGCGCTATGTCAGACTCCAAGCCGGTCACAAGTGGTGTCCCACAGGGCTCGGTCCTTGGCCCCCTATTGTTCGGCATCTACTTCTCAGTAGTACAGGCCAACATGGGAGGACTTTGGCTGACAAAGTTTGCAGACGACTGCAAACTGGGCGCTATAGTGGAAAGTGCATCGGACACGGATATCCTTCAGAAGGGACTCACGGAAACAGATAGCTGGTGCCAGAGCCATGGCCTGAAGTTAAACGCCAAAAATGTATAGTCATACCCTTCGGGAAAAACAAGGTAACCCCAAGCTACCATATAGGTGGCAATCCACTAAGCACAGAAGAGGTTATCAGGGACCTGGGGACCCAGGTTGACAGTGGCCTTTCTTTTGACACTCACGTTGCTAAAGTGGTTAGAAAGGCCTTCTACATTGCCCACCTGATCATGAAGGGATTCACATCCAGATCTAGTGAGGTCATTGTTCCCCTGTACTCTTCACTTATCAGACCAATGATCGAGTAAAATGCCCCATTCGGGATGTATCTCATCCGACATCTGCAGCAATTGGAGAGACCCCAAAAGTTCCTCACCAAAAGGATAAAGGGACTCCAAAATCTGTCCTATGCTGCCAGATTGAAGAAATTCCAGCTCTATTCAGTCGCATACCGTCTGCTCAGAGGTGACATGTGCCTGACATACAAGGCCATGTCCAACCCGGAATTAATGGACATGCTCCACCTCAAAAAATCCAAATCCACCAAAACCATTAGAGCAAGCGATTTAAACCTTAGCACGGATATAAATAGGACGTGCTGGAGGGATAGATTTATCACTCAGAGACTCCCTATGCTGTGGAATAAAATCCCGGTCCATGTGAGGCAGATCACCTCGCTGGCTCTGTTCAAGAGAAATCTTGACCTGTGGATGGGAGATCGTAGGTTTACCCCGGGAATCATCTCTGTGTCACTGCTGGACATAGGCACAACAAACTAATGGGTACAGTATTTTTTCATATAAGGGGTGGCATAAGCCACAAAACTTTGGGCTAGGCTTATAAATGCCTTAGGGCAGATAGCCTAGTATAAACCTATGAACCTATATATATCTATTTTACCCTATATTCCCTTTTTTCCCTTATATAGGGTTAGTTTTTCTCCCCAGGCTTTAAGCCTTTCCTTCCATTAATTTTCTGTCAGGAAGTGTGTTTGTGTTTTTCAGTTTTCCCTATCTTTTATTGGATAACTGTGTGACTGGTGTGTCTGTGTGTGTTTTGTGTTTCTGGCATACTATGTCAAAAGAAGTGAAGGTCTCAGGCTTCAAGAAGTGTGACTCGTGCTGTCACAAAATGTCTCTGACAGATGGTCACACTTCTTGTGTGTACTGCCTGGGGCCTTTACACCTGCAGGACTCTTGTGCTATTTGTCACTCCTTTAGCCAGATAGTCCTGCAGGAATGTAGAAACAAGCTAATTCTACGTGGCTTGTTGAAGCCAGAGGGTTCCCCGACCAAGACTGGGTCGGCAAAGTCCTCTAAGCCACCTAAAGCCCAGGCTGTGGTTTCTAAGCCTTCGGCTGTGGCTCTGACTCCTTCGGAGTCGAGATTGGCTCCGGCTGGAGCCGATCTTTCTACCTCTCAGGTAGTGGTATCGGCACCACCTGGCTATGATACACTGGCACCTATGTCAATGTCGGCTCCAGCCGGAGCCGACGTCTCCTTCACCAGCACTGGAGCCAATAAGCTGTCAGCTCCATCTGGAACCGAAGGGTCTTCGGCTCCAATGGCTCTTTCCAAAAGGAGATCTCGGTCCCCTTTCCTGGAGCCGATTGGCTCAGCTCCGGGATCTTCTCTACTTTCGGAGCGGAGCCATCGGAGCCGATCTTCAAGGTCTTCCAGGCTGTCAGACCATGATTTAGAGAGGGTGGTAAGTAGACTGTTGAAGTCACAGGCACTGGCCCAAATGCTCCATAGCCCGTCTCAGCAGACGACCGCTATTCCTCATCCCCCTGAAATTCCTCCTCCGACTCTCCTTCAGAGTTCGGAGCCGGAGCTTCTCGGAACATTGACCGTGGGTGCGCTGGAGCCGATACTTCCCCTGTCGGCTCCGTCGTCTTCGACTCCGATTTCCTCCATGAGACCTTCCTTGGAGGGATCCGGTCGTCGGGTCTCCCTTGTCGGCTCCAAGGGGGCGAGTGGCATCGGACCCTTGTCCGACCCCGCTCTCCCTCTTGGAGCTTCGGCATTGGTGAGCTCGGCACCGACATCGGCCTTGGAGCCTTCTCTTTCGGTGGGACCGGGGATTCCTGTCTCTTCGGAGCGGGAGTCTTCTGGCCTCCCTGGGAGGGGAGCCTTTGAGGTGATGAGGAGTGTTCTAGCCCCGGAGCTGGGTCAATGGTCAATTCCATTAGCTCCTCCCTCTTCGGTGCCTGTTGATGTCTCTTGCCATTCTCTTGCTCCCGGACCCAGAGATCCATCGCCCCAGGTTTCCCCATTGGGAAGAACTTCCTCTTCTGAGGTTTCTCCTGATCCTTCCGGAGAACCCCCGCGTAAGAGGATGTGCAAGAGGAAGCACACAGACTCCCCCCAAGTCTACGACATCAGATACCGACTTAGATGAGTCGGAGGGTTCCCCACGGTCCCCCTCTGAGGATGTCTCCTTTTCAGACATCCTGGAACTCCTTAAGCAGAGGGGGAACTGGCCTTCCATTAACCCCTCCGAGGATGAGTCGGTATACCTGGAGGCTTTTGGATCTCGACCCTCCACCTCCTGGGTGTCTCCACCTTTCGACCAGCTCATGCAAGTGGTGGCTTGAAAGGCGTGGGCGGCCCCAGATTCTGTGGAACCAGTCCCCAGGAGGCCTTCTAAATTCATCACGGCCCCCTCAGACAAGCAGTTTCTTACCAAGGGTGTCCCTGTTGATGCCATGGTGGTGGCAGCTGCCACTAAGAAGGAACTTGCTGATCCTTCTGTACTTGTCCATCCTCCTAACAAAGACTCTAGGACCATGGATAGGTACGGTAAGTGGATGTTCTCTTCAGCGACCTTTGCTATGCGTTCGCTGAACTATCTCTGTCACTTTACCAGGCTTCAGAGAGACATTCCCAAGGAACTAGGTGAGGTAGTTCAGGATCCCTCAGCTGCTGGGGCTCAAGAAAAGATTGCCTCACAGCTAGGAATCCTAAATTCTTTAACTAACTCCTCCATGCGGCTCATTTCTTATGCAGCCGATGGGGCGAGTAGAGCCGCAGGCACAGGAGTGGCACTTAGGCATCAGGCCTGGATGCGGCTTTGTAATTTCGCAGACCCCTTTAAGGTGTCTTTCACTAATACTCCCTTCGATGGTTCGGCTTTGTTCGGGCCTCAGGTGAAGAACACATTGACCAGGTGTGAGCAAGACGGCAAGACTCTTTCTGCCGTAGGAGTCCATTTCTCCACCCCTTCAAGACCCTATCCCAAAGGTCAGAAGGGGGGAAATGTGGTTTCGTAAATCTCAGGGAGTCACACCGAATACACGTGGTCAGTTTACCCCCAGAGGCAGAGGGGGTAATAATAATAGACGCCACCCTAGGGGCAGAGGGGGTCCGCAAAATCAAGGTAGCAGGGAGCCTCTCTCTGATAAACCCTTCCAGCATCCCTGAGGTGTTGCCCGACTGTCCACCCTTGGAGGCAGTCGGGGGAAGATTGTCGCTGTACCCAACAGCCTGGCATTCTCTCAAGACAAATGGGTACAGTCGATCATATCCGAGGATTACAATATCCCTTTCGAGAGATATCCCGTTTCTCATCAATCTCTTCCAGACGTTTCACCTGGTCTAAGGGAATTGGCAAAGCTGGAGGTATCAAAGCTCCTAGCAAAAAGAGCCATCCAACTAGTGCCAGCAGACCAAATAGGATCCGGGATCTACTCAAGATTCTTTTTGGTCCAAAAAGACGGGAGATTGGAGACCAATTTTAGACCTCAGCAAACTAAACAAGTTTGGCAAGAAGGCAAGGTTCCGGATGGTCACGCTTCAGTCCATTCTACCCTTTTTGGGCAAGGACAGTTGGATGTGCTCAATAGACCTTCAGAATGCGTACTATCACATAAAAATTCACAGGCGCTCCCGAAGGTTTCTCTGCTTTTGGCTGGGGACCAGTCATTTTCAATTCAGAGCCCTGCCCTTTGGCCTCACTACAGCCCCCAGAGTGTTTACCAAATGTATGGCATTGGTCGCGGCTCACCTGAGACGTCAAGGATTCCAGGTGTTTCCGTATCTAGACCACTGGCTCCTCTCTGCCACCACCAGGCATCAACTTCTCAAGGCCAGAGACTACACTCTTCACACATGCAACCAATTGGGGATTTCTGTAGACTTCGAAAAATCTTCTCTGTCGCCTTGCCAATCTATTACCTTTATAGGCGCAGAATTAGACACTGTCAGGATGTCAGCAAGACTCACAAACCAAAGAATTCTGGACATCCAAAAGTATGTTCGGATCATATTACTCAGCAAAAAGATCAGGGCCAGATTTGTCCTGAAGGTACTAGGTCTTATGGCGGCGGCCATCATACTACTACCTTTAGCCCGCTTCCACATGCGTCTTCTGCAGTGGATGTTGTTCACCCAGTGGTCATTCCAGCAGCTCCCCATGCGACACGAGATATTCGTGACGCAATCATGCAAGAGTCATCTAACCTGGTGGATGTCTTCTCTGCAACTCCATCAGGGCCGACTGTTTGTTCCCCCAGTCCCGGTTGCCACAGTCACTTCGGATGCCTCTCTGATCAGGTGGGGGGGGCATTATCAGGGCAGGATGGTCCATGGGACTTGGCAACCCATAGAATACCATCTGCACATAAATGTCCTAGAGATGAGAGCAGTGCTTTTAACGTTGCAAGCCCTCAACGACTTTCTTCCTTTAGGGACTATTGCAGTTCAGACGGACAACATGTCCGTAGTCTGGTATATCAACAAACAGGGTGGGACCAGGTCCTATACACTGTGTTGAGAAGCTCTCAGACTTTGGCAATGGGCAATCTCCTCTCATCGGTTTCTGATAGCAACGCATATCCCCGGGAAATCCAACCTCTTAGCGGACAGGCTGAGCAGAGCTATTCTCATGCCACACGAGTGGTCTCTCAAACAATCGGTAGTGGACGAGATTTTTCAGAAGTGTGGCATCCCTTGCTGCGACCTTTTTGCTACACCCCAAAACAGCAAATGCCCAGACTTCTTCACCCTCTTTCCTCTACCAGACCATCCCCCGAGAGACGCTCTAACCCAGGATTGGCCCCGGGGACTTCTTTATGCCTTTCCTCCATTCCCGCTAATTCCTCAAGTGATTCAGAAAGCTACCGTATTGAGAGCCAACTTGATTCTCATTGCCCCTTACTGGCCTCGACAAATTTGGTTTCTGTCCCTGCATCGTCATCTCTTGGTTCAGCCTTGGCATCTGGATCCAGTTCCAGATCTTCTGACCCACCATTTGGGTCATCTGCACCAGGCCATTCATTCTCTCAACCTCACTGCTTGGTTGCTCCACTTCCTTGCTTAGCCAGGCTCCCTTTGATTTCTAATCCCGTGCGAGAGATTATAGTAGCTTCTCTAAAGTCCTCTACCAGAAGGATTTATGCTAGTAAATGGCAACGTTTTTCCTTCTGGGCAAAGTCTAGAGACATAGATCCCTTTACTGCTCCAGTGCATTCAGTCTTGGACTCCCTGGCTGAGATTTTTCAATCGGGTTCTTCTTCCTCTACAGTTAAGGTCCAGTTGGCAGCAATCTCAAATTTTCATGTTGGCTTAGCGGATCAAAACATAATGTCTCACAAGCTTTGCAAAGCCTTTCTAAGAGGGATCTTTCTCCTGAAACCTCCAATCAAAGATCCCCCTCCGCAATGGGACTTGAATTTAATGCTGGCATCCTTGATTCTACCCCCCTTTGAACCGGCTGCTACATGCTCATTAAAACTTCTTTCCTGGAAGACAATTTTTCTGGTTGCTGTTACTTCAGCCAGGAGGGTGTCTGAACTACAGGCTCTCTGTGTCCGTTCCCCATACTTGGTTTTCCACAAAGATAGGGTATCTTTAAGAACTAATCCATCTTTTTTGTCCAAGGTTGCTTCCCAGACGAATATTAACCAATCTATTGATTTGCCAGTTTTTTTCCCTAATTATTCTGACAAAGCTGAACAAAAACTTCATTGTTTGGATGTCCATCGTCAACTCAGATATTACTTGGACAGAACTAAACAATTCAGAAAATCTGATCAACTGTTTCTTTCTTATGCAGAAAACAGGAAAGGTCTTCCGGTCTCCAAGGTAACCTTGTCCAGATGGCTGTCTTCTATCATTTCTTATGTTTATTTTCTTAGGGGTAGGCAACTGCCCTCGAAACCAAAAGCACATTCTACCAGGCGTCTAGCCACTTCCACAGCATTTCAGGACAGGCTACCTATTGACACCATTTGTGCGGCAGCCACTTGGGCCACTCCTCACACCTTTGTCTCTCATTACAAATTGGACTTGGCCTCCAGGGACAGGGCTAAGTTTGGTTCCACAGTTCTCAAGAGTCTGTTCCATTGAGCCAACCAGGATAGAGGTGCTAGGGACGTGGTCCCATCCAGCAAGAATGAAGGTGAGTTTGACAACTTAACATTTAGAAGTTATGTACCTACCATAACGTTCCATGTTAGTTGTCTTCTCTCGCCTTCTTTCTTGCGTCCCTCCCTCCTTCCCCCTAGCCTGGACAGACCTTGAAGTTGTACTCTTCTCTGGGTATAGTTCATTCTTTCCCTGGGCTCCCAGTATGAAGTATCACTACTCTCTAGTGGTTTTTGCCTTGTTTCTTTTTACATTTAGTTTCTCTTCTTCCTTTCTGGGAAGAAGGTTACTGGCAGGGTTTTCATAGCTACCAAATGAGATCTGGGGTAGTCACGCCTTGCATCATGGGTTATAGGGTTGCCTCGAGCTGGTAAAATTAGCTCTCGAGCTTAGCAAGTGCCAAGTTGGAGCCGAGGATCGGCTCTGAACCCATCCAGCAAGAAAGAAGGTGAGAGAAGACAACTAACATGGAACGTTATGGTAGGTACATAACTTCTAATTATAGCAGTTTTAGGTGGAATGTAAATACATGCCAGTGTAATCCTCCTCCCTTGCCAGCAGCCCCTTAACACTATAAATCTGCCATTATTATCTTTTTTATCTTCTTCTATCACTATTGGAGCTCCTCTTGCAATTAATATAAGTACTCCACTTCTAATTTGTCCCAGGTATTCCACTGAATAACCATCCTGAAAATCTTTCTTTATCAAATTCACATGTTCAGTTCTTTCTAAGTGTGTCTCCTGTAACATAACTATTTGCACCCTACATTTTCTATATAGTTCACTTGCTTGTATTTATCTGTGTGGAAATTTACATTTACAGACATTAAAGAAAGCATCATTGTATTAAAATGTTAATATTCCTACCTTTCATGTATAACACCTTTTTTGTTAAATGTCTAGTTCCAGCTTTTGTGTTACAAGCATACACTGTTTGGCAGGTTGAACTTTTATACAGTTGTTTCTTGTCATATACATTTGAGCCTGTGTCACATCTTATAAAATGTTTTGTTTTATTGAAAGCCCTCAAAAAAAAAAACACACCCCCAATACATCCCTAAAACCTATTAACTTAATACTAGCACACAAAACTATATATACCTTCAAATATGGACCCTCCTAATAGGAACAAAAGTCCCAAACTGACAGTCACACTCACAGACTTGAGTTAACCTAAAAGACAGGTCATCCATGCTAAGATGCATGGTCCAGCCCATGCTTCTACTAAGTGCTGATTTATTTTGTCTTATCTTTATTGCTTTCCCAGCTGGTAAAACCCCTGAATGTTTTCAGAGAACATTAACTACCTTGGTAAAGACCCTGGATGCTTTCTAGAAAACATTATCTGCTTTGGGGAAACCCCTGAATGCTTTCAGAGAACATTATCTCTTAGCCAATTTCTCTTTTCTTTTTTTTTTCTCAGCCAGTCACTCTCCACCAGACTGTAGCCACTTTCTCTTTATCAGATTGTCTTCATGGAGACACGAGAACCAGGCAGCCTGTTTCTCTTTATCAGATTGTTTCCATGTAAACATGAAGACCAGCTACAGAATTGTTACTGAGCTTACATGTATTTGCTAGAAAAAAGGCCTCATAATATTCAAAGTTCTTTTTCATTTACTTGCTCGCTCTTAAAACTTGTTAATAACTCAACCTAAGGTTTTTAATCCAGTCATTCCCCATGCAAGAATGAGAAAAAGCATATTATTTTTTCTTTTGTAATGCTTTTTATCCAGGCTTTTTTTATGTATTGCATTGCCTGCATTTTTTTAAACTGAACAAGAAGAGAGAGAGATAGAGAGAGATAAGGGAGAAAGAAAAGGGAAAAAAGAACACCAGCACCTGTTTACAATCTCCATTATACTTAAAATAACTTAAAAATAACTGAAATATTTTACTTTATAGCATATAAAGAAAATCACATGCCACAAAATTGATACAATTTAAGAAAAAAATATTTACTTACAGTACCTTTCTCCCTTCTGTTGACTTCCCCAAAGCACTTTTCCAAACATTAATGACATGAAGTAGGACATACGCTTTAGAGTCCCCCACAAGTCCAACAAACTCTGAAAAATTCCAATATTTCTAGATTTTCTTGTTCTGTCATATTGCATAAATATAATTATTGCACTGTAATCCCATATTAAGTTACTGGTTTTATTACTGTTCATCTCCAAAATCCAGTTTCAGTTTCATTTCCAATGTACTCTTGATTCTTCTAGCTAACTCTCATGTTCCCTTCCTTCTCTCCAACATTTTCTGCTGAAAATTTTGAAAAGGTTTCACAGGTACAGTCCTTCTGTGGTCTTCATTACCAGAAGGACATGAAGCAGAATCTCCTTTTGTTTCACAGCTTACTGTTTGTTGGACAAACTTTAGTATTTCCTCCTTAACATGTACTTCATGAAAAATATATATATTTTGTCCCTCCAGTGAAGAATACCTTGAAGACAGCTGGGTACAGCAGTTTAATCTCACACCTGCATCTTGACATTCTCTGAATAGTGGAATAAATTTGCTCCTCTTCTGTCTGGTGTACAATGAGTAATCATTCTCCACAAACACTCTGCTGTCTCAACATTTTAGTACCTTTTAGTACTTTGTTCTTCTGCCACAGTTTTGTCAGAGTCAACTCCTTCTGCTGGTAGAGTTGTATCTTTACTATTAAAGGTCTAGGTTGCTTTCTTATAGCTAGGTTTGGAGTATACACACAATGTGCCCTTTCAATGAACATCTCCTGCTATGGAATACCAGTCCAATTGCTTATTTGTGCTTTCATAAAATTAATGCAGTCTGCTCCTTCTACCTTCTCTGGTATAGCTGAGTATCTCAGATTTGCCCTATGTTCTCTGTCCACTAATTCTATTAGTTTTTGAAACATCTCTTCCTGAGCAGTCTCATATTCAGCCAGCCTTTTCTTTATTTTGACCTCTGGTTTGCAGCTTTATCATCTCATCTGAATATATGTTTAAAGCTTCTTTCATTTTTTTTCCAGCCTTTTGTTGTTTGTGTCAATATACTCCATCAGTGTTTTTGTTTATTTTAACCAGGTCTGTACACAGTTGTCTTATATCTTCCTGTAGTTTACTGGAAGTCATATCTGAAGGTTACATTGCTTTTGCTGAACAGCTGCAGAAGTCTTCCCAGTCAGTGTTTCTTCCTCACTTTTTGTAGCTGATTTTTTTTCAGGTCTTTAGTATTTATTTATTCCTGGCATCCAAGCAGTGCACTTATTAGCCAATTAGTGAAATTTACCCATAAACACAAGTCTACTGGCCTTCTCTGCTGAGTTTCTGTTTTCACACTGGGAGACCTAGAAATAAGTTGTTACTCAATGTGCAGCCATCCTAGAAGTCAAAACAAAATTAATTCTGATACCATGTCATATCTGTATATTGAGTTTGAAAATGGTATGAAGAGGTATACACACAGAGCTAAGTTTAACACACAATACATTTGGTCAGTGGAGGCAGGAAGGCAGCTGCTAGCATTATCAATGGTGGGACTTGGAACCAGAGGCTCAAGGGAGGGTAAATCAGTGACTAACACAGTCAGTAAAAAAAACAGATTTCTGCTGGCTTGCTGATGTTATGGGTGGAGTCTGTCATTCTAGGAAAGGTGATGAATGTGGAGTTTATTTCTTTTGATTTTATGTGTTTTTGCACATTATTTTTCTTTTGAACTTTTTTTTTAACTAGGCGGGACGTCCACAGAAATTTCAAGATTTTGAACAGTTTAAACCACTGTCATGTCTGCAAACAGTCCAACAGTAGTAGTTCTTTAAGAGGATGAGTTAGTAAGTGAGGTTTAACTTAACTAAACTAATTGAACTATTTGGTATTAGCCAATAAGCAAGTGATATTTTGTTTAAAAACAGTATTTAACTGTCTTTTAGGTTTGTTTTAATTCATGAAGTTCTTGATTTGTGGTGTAGCCAGAGATTTATATTTTGTACTCAAACCTAATGTTGTTGTACCCACTACCCACCTATCACTTTAAAAATGTACTTAACCCTCAAAATGCTACTCCCAGATATATATGGAGAGAAGTATAAAAAAAACGCTCAGGCTAAAATTCCGGTTACACGCTTTTAATATCAAAAGCGTGTAACTGGAATTTTAGCCTGAGCGGTTTTGTTTTTGTTTTAGTACATTTTTGGAAGTTTAATAGAGAGAAGTATGTTATTTTCAACTTTAACCACTTATATCCACAAAAAGCTACTTTTAGAGGTGTTTTCCTTTTGCACAGAAATTATGTCTATACCTCTATACTGCAGTTATTCATCAACATAGTTCTAAACATTCTGTGCTTTTTGAGTGTTGTCATTTCCAATGGATGCTCAGAAAAAAATGTACTGATATGAGTACACTGAGTATGCCTAGCTACACCCCCAAGGACAAAATCGCTTAATCTTATTTTGTAAATGAAAACTTGTTTTATCTCTGTTTGGATTCCTACTTGAATTTGGAGGCTTGTACTACACACTGCACTAGTCACCATTTCTTCAGTTTATTTGTAGCATTTTTGGTGACTGTTGGACCTTTTTTTTGTTTATTACACAAAGTTCTTGTTAAAGCCTGACACTCAGATGTAACTTAAATGATTTTATAAGAGATGTCCATTAAGAAAAATCAAAAAAGAATGAATTGCTCCAGTCAGATAATAATTAAAATGGTATATGTACATGTTTTGTGGTTTGTGGAAGCCAAATCACTACCCTTATTCCTGTTACCCTTCCAGGTAAAAAGGATGGATCTGATTTTGTTATTACTGACATACAGTCCAAAAGAATGTAGTCAGAATGGTATGAAGCTGAATGTGCTCTTCCCTTTAGAGTTGTCCCTAGAGATAGCATCACCTACAAAGAAGATTTTTGCCAAAGTAGTTTGGTGTGACTGTGCTGAACCTTCTCATTAATGAATGCCAAACAATAAGTCCAATGGAACAACAAGGAGCACCTCTCATTGAAGTGGAAGGGGGGCTACATCATTCCATCTCTCAGCTTGTACCCTACTTTCAAGGTAGCCAGTAAGTCATCAATAGGCTCTGAGGAACAGCTCATATTGCATTGCAGTATCCAGAAGGTGATACCTTACAGTGGTCTAAGAACAGTGATCCAAGTACAGATGCATGCAGAGATATTCAGTTTGATGGATCAGTGTAGTAAGGTCTCTGGCTCCCAGGGTCTAGGGATCAATCCTGACTTCTTATCAATGTTTTTATAGGGTTTGCATGTTCTCCATATGACTGTTTTATTCAGGTACTTCAGCTTCCTCCCACATCCTAAAGGCATGCTAGTTGAATGGCTGCACTAAATTGTCTACTTATGTTACATTTACTCTTGTGGCCTGGATGCTGGCTGAAGTACATCTGAAAAGGACTATCTCATGTAGACTTCACATTATTATTATTACTATCTTAGAGGATAATAATAGAAAATAAGGAAATATTGTAGTGGGTGAAAGAAAATGCCTGAGTGTGGGAGATTTGCACAATGCGGGTTTATTTTTGATAATAAAAGTTTAGTAGTGGGAAATTATCCTAGAACTAATATTACTAATAGTAAGCATAATTGTAACACACTGTGTGTTGTATATGTTGCCACTTGTTTAACCTGTTTAAAATATTTTTATCCTTTTCATTTTTATAGCTGCTCCTTGGTTTAGTTTTTCATTGTGTGATATTGGAAAACCAAAGTATTTAAGTATGTAACAAAAATTATTAAAATGTAATACATATATATTTATACATTTCATTTGTTATAAATATTACATGTGTTATGTTATATTTTACTTA
The DNA here is from genome assembly GCF_019279795.1 of Protopterus annectens. Taxonomy (NCBI): domain Eukaryota; kingdom Metazoa; phylum Chordata; order Ceratodontiformes; family Protopteridae; genus Protopterus; species Protopterus annectens. The sequence goes on along the minus strand of NC_056741.1, from coordinate 768,898,928 downwards.
ATAGCACTTCACCAGTATGAAGGATTTTAATGTAATTGAAATGTATTAATAGTAATTTGTGGATTATAATTAGTGTGATTGAATGAGTAGCTTTAAATAGGCAGGAAATGAAAATGCCTTTGATTCTGATGAAGTTCCATGTTACTGTGTGGACTAAAAGTGCTAATTTTGTTGTGTCTTTCGGCTTTTCCCGGTTAGGGGTTGCCACAGCGGAGCTCTGGTCTGTTAATAATTGGCAGTTGATTTTTACATGCCGAGTTGCCAACCCTGACGCACAACCTTCAACGAATGTACACCCATTCACTCATGTCTCCACGCAGAAGACGCTCTAGCTGAGAATCGAACCAGACAGCATCTTACTGTGAGGCGACAATGCTACCGCAGCACCACCACCGCGGATAGACTAAAAGTGCTAATATTCAAGTAATAATATGAGTTGGTTATGAGTGAATGTGTGGTTATTTTAAGTTGTGTTTATTACATGGGAGAATTTTTGCTTATTATTATTAATAATAATAATAATAATAATAAAATACTCATTTGTTAGCAAAGTAGACCCACTGGAGATGCAGTTCCTTTTCTTGGGTGACCTGAGAGCAGGTCTTAAGTGGTTTGTTCAAAGTCAAACAGTAAGCACATAATGGTTGTGGGAATCAAATCCTGTACCAGAAGAACTACAGCCTTAACCCTCTGTGCCATCTGCCAGACACATAACCAGGTTAACAAATAAGTACAAATACAAATTCAGGCACCAAAAGGAGGTCCACAAAGTCACGTACCAAGCAATAGTCAGAAGGAACAGCCGTTTATTCAAAACATAAATGCAACACTTCCCACAGCATTTTAATCAATACTTCTTCAGATGTATGAATAAATGTATCACAAGCTGCTAATTCCTCTTTTATACCCTATGATCCTTTAATTACATAATTGTTTAATGAGTTAAAACAAATACAATTAAAGAAACAGATCATAAAAGCCGTTTAAAACCAACCTAACATGTTCCTGTATAAATACTAGTACATCAATACATGAATATACAAATATATAAATACAGGAATACAAGTATTTAAATATACAAATATAAATGTTTAAATGTGTATATAAAAAATATATATATAAAAATGCATTATTAAATTCTTTAATCAAAATGAATTCCATAAATAAACCTATATACTAAAGTGCATGAAGAAACATTCACCTAAATACAAAATGAATAGGCTAGATGCATATAAATTTCATTAAACATATATTAAAAACCTATTGCAACGTTGTCATAAAACAGAGACCACACAAGTTACAATTTTGCAGCTCTCATTTTCAATATAGGGACAACAGATAAATGTTCATTAAGTCTCGGGGTCTTGTTGGCCTCTAAAAGCAGTTGCCAAAATAATTCCCTTACCTGAATCCTGGTCTCCCAGGGACCCCCTTTCACGTCCTGATCCACCTTTTCAAGCACAAAAAACCCCCATCCTGCCTGTGTGCATGCTAAGGTATGTTTGTAAAGTGCATTGTTATTATCTTGTGTTCTAATGGCATTAAGATGTTCGTAAATCCTTCTTTTTAATTTACGTGTAGTTTTTCCAACATAAAATGCTGCACACTGTTTACATATAGCTAAATAAATCAAACCTTCACTGCAACAGTTGCAAAAGCTATCACTTTTAACCGTATAACCCCTCTCTGCAATACACACTGAATCCTGGTTTAAAATAAATGGACACTGGGCACAAAATCCACACTTGTAAGTGCCTATTCTTTTTCTATGGGCTAACTTGTAATCTCTTTCCAATAATTCCTTTAGGTTCCTTCCTTTCTTGTATGTAAAGGAGCTTTAAACAGTACTTCCAAATCAGAGTAGCAACTAAACTTACCCCATTGTTGGGAAATTATATTTCTAATATTGGGGGTATCCTGATTATAAAACATAACATAGTTACCCCCAAAAGCACCATCCCCTTGATTGTCTGGATGTTTTGATGTAACATGAGTATTCATAGGGGAAATCTGCCTGTGGAGAGTATCCACCATTTCACCCTCCAGAATAGGGCAAAATCTACCAGTTCTTCCTGCCTTCACCTCAGCCATGACCTCTACTATCAATTCCCTAGGGTATTTTCTAGCCAGAAACATATCCCTTACTTTAGTACTTTCACATTCATAATCCACATCTTTAGAGGTCATTCTACAACTGCGAATAAATTGTCCCTTTACAATACTTCTTTTCTGCTTAAAGGGATGAGAACTGGTGAAGTACAAATAGAAGTTAGAGAAAGTCTCTTTCCTATATAACACTGATACAAATTCCTGTAATTCTATGTCGTTTTTTATTGTAACATCCATAAAATTCATCTCTTGATAAGAATTCCATAAGTTTAGTTTCATTACCCTTCCAAAAAATACAAATATCATCCAAGTATCATTTATAATAAACCCAATATTGGGCATACTCCGAGTGAAGAACAAACTTTTCTTCCCATACCATAAGTACAATATTGGCATAGGTGAACCCAATGGAGATGCAGTCCCTTTTCTTGGGTGACGTGAGAGCAGGTCTTAAGTGTTTTTTTCAAAGTCAAACAGTAAGCTCATAATGGTTGTGGGAATCAAATCCTGTACCACAGGAACTACAGCCTTAACCCTCTGTGCCATCTGCCAGACACATAACCAGGTTAACAAATAAATAAAAATACATATTGTGACACCCCAGCACTGGACCAGTAATCAAGGAGCCTCAATCCTCACCAATAGCACCAGTGGGGGACATACATTGGGAGGATGACAGGTACACACACAGTATTTCCAGCTGCAGCTCTCTGTATCAGGTGCAATTTCCCTTAAGAGCACACAGAGACCACAGTCAGTCCACGGCTGGTTTCTCCCTCTTTCTCCAGATCTCCAGTAAGACTCCACAGTGGCACAGCTATAGAGTTGAGATCTCAGCTGACTAACCAAGCCAAGACCTCCAGCACCCTCTCTGTCCAAACAGTGCTTCATGTTCCTGCCCAAGCAGCTGACACACGCTCTCTTTGAGGTTTGGTTTGTACACACGCCCACCTGGTAAAGGCTGGCACATGTTTACTAGCTATGCCCCCTTCTTCCCAGACTATAAGGTAGTTTCCCCTGAAACCAGTCACTCCTTATCAGCTACTTTAAGGCCCTTAACAAAGGGTGCCCAATCTTACTGTATAATGTTACTGTTAATACAAATGGTATTTTGACCAAGAGCAAGGCTATTAGGAGTGGCATACACAGTGTCACTAAATAAATATGCAAGTACTCTCAGAACTTAAATATGTCTCATAAATATCAGCCACAAAGAAATATTTAAATATATTTAATAATAATTAATAGAAGAACAAGAAAATACTCAGTATATAATCACAGTTACATCAGAGTTCAAAATCACAGGAAATATTTAAAATAACATTAAGCTTAGCTATATTCCTGACTGTATCTAAGATAATTCTACTGTTCCCTAGGCTTACTTACAGAGCAAATAATTCAAATGTGGTAAATGGGTCTTCTTGTCAGGTCAAAGACAAAATACAGAATGCTATCTCTCTCTCTCAGAGGCTTCCCAAATGAATGTCCCAAATATTACTGCTGGGATACTTGCAGAATTACATAATTTCTTGTCATCTGACTTCAATTCCCAGGCTCAAAACAACTATTGATGGCAGCTGGTAGCATTTAGCATCTACCTGTAAAAATACATAAACAAGAGGTTTTTCTTTGATCTAAGGCAGATCCTGGAAGTCATAAATCAGTAAACACTTCCAAGACAATACAAAAAACTTTTAGTTCTAGAAATTGTGTCTGTTACTGTGCTGAAACTGAAAGATAACATCATTTTATTACATGGTCATAAAGTAATTTAAATTTTCAACTGTTTTTCTGAAATTAACCTCCTGTGTTCCAGTTTCCAGTGTTAAAATATATACATCTAAACAGTTACAATAGTGTATATACATTTCTGTTCTAATCCAGCAGGGTACATTGTGGTCACACCTCTAAGCTCAGTACTTTACAAAATATCTCTTCAGCACACATCTGTACAAACTGTCTTATATGACATACAGTTCTAATACATTTGTAAGACAAGCATATGAATCATGCTGATATTTACAAATGACATATAATTATTTACAAAATTCCAGACAGCTGGGCTGGCAGTATCTCCTTTCGTGACACCCCCCAAAGACTTAAGCTACTTTTTCAAGTGACTCTTGAGAAACGTTGCTTGAGAGGGTTGAGCCTATCTGGGAATACCTTACCCCATTCCCTGTCTTGAGATCCTATCTGGATTGGCATTGCTAACCCACCTGTGGTGCTGCAGTGTCCTATCATATGTCTGCAACCCTAGGCTCCACCTTAGTAACTTGGCATTTTGGCTTGATGTAGCTATGTTTAGGGATTGTGGTCTGAAACTACAGTGAATTTCCTTCCATACAATTAAGACTGACGTTTCTGCAGTGCCCACACTGTGGCTAAGACATTCCTTTTCTACAGCTGCATAGCATTCCTCCATGGTTTGGAGCCTATGGCTGAGATATACCACTGGGTGCTCTTCTCCCTCTGAGGAAACCTGGCTGAGTAAAGCCCCCACCTCATGGTTTGAAGCATCTACCTGCACAAGAAATTCTTTGCTATACTCTGGACTGGCTAACACAGGGGGACCTCCCAAAGCTCCTTTAACTTTCTAGAATGCCTGCTGACATGCTGGGGTCCACACTACCTTATCTGGCCTGTTTTTCCTTGTCAGATCTGTGAGGGGAATAGCTATGGTACTATGATTGGGGAGAAACTTTCTGTAGTACCCTGTTTTCCCTAAGAATGACCTCACCTGCTTTTTGGTAACACGGACAGGCCATGCCTGAATGGCTTCCACTTTGGCAGGTTCTGGCTTGATCTTCTCACTCCCCACTCTATGTCCCAGGTAGGAGACCTCTGCCAAACCCACCTGACATTTACTGGGCTTAATGGTCAACTCTGCTGTCTGTAGTCTACCCAGCACCTCTCTGACATGCTGAAGGTGCTCTTGCTACGAATGTAGATGGCAACCTCATCCAGGTAAGCAAGGCCGAAATCTCCTGCTCCTGCTAGGATATGATCTACCAGCCTCTGGAAAGTTGCTGGGGCATTTTTCATACTAAAAGGCATCTTCGTGAACTCATACAAGCCAAAACGAATCACAAAGGCTGACCTCTCTCTATCATTAGGAGTCAAGGGCACCTGCCAGTAACCCTTGGTAAGAGCAATAGTGGTAAGATGCTTAGCATCACCCAGCTGCTCTAGGGCTTCATCTGTCCTAGGCATGAGGTAAGCATTTGACTCTGTGTGACTATTTAATTTCCTGAAGTCCGCACAGAATCTAGTGCTGCCATCCTTCTTTGGTACCAGCACCACTGGAGAGGCCCATGGACTGCTGGACTCCTGGATTGACCCTAGTTCCAACATTTCCTGTATCTCCTCCCTCAGGGTCTGTTTGACCCTCTCCGGCACCCTATAAGGGGCGTGCTTAATAGCCTTTGGGGTCCTGTATCCACATGGTACTGCACCAGATGGATGCACCCTGGTTTCCCAGTGAACATGTCCCCAAACTCCTGTAACACTGCTCGGATTTCTCAAACATGGTTAGGGGATAGCTGCTGGGACATTGCTACCCCTTCCACTGAGGTGCCAGCCCCAACCTTACTGAGGAGATCAGTCACCAGCTCCCCCTCAGACTCCTCCTGCCATCCACTGCAAATACTCAGCACAAGGGCCTCTCTATCATGGTAAGGTTTCATCATATTAACATGGTACAATGTATGCCCCTGCCTCTTGCCTAACAGTTCTACCATGTAGTTAACATCACTGACGTTCCTTACCACCTTGAAGGGTCCCTCCCAAGCTGCCTGCAGCTTGTTGTGTCTGACAGGAATGAGAACCATTACTTGCTGCCCTACAGCATACTGTGTAGCTCAAACATTCCTGTCATACCAGACCTTTTTCTGCTGTTGGGCTTCTGCCAAGTTCTCCTGGGCCAAGCCCATGAGTTCCCTGAGCCTCGTCCTGAGGTTTAGGACATATGCAACAACAGACAGCTTGTGGGATTCACATTCTCCCTCCCACTCATCACAAATCAAATCTAGAGATCCCCTCACCCTGTACCCATACAGCAACTCAAAGAGTGAAAAACCTGTAGATTCCTGGGGAACCTCCCAGTAAGCAAACAACAGATGCGGCAATATTTGTCCCACTCCCTTTTAAACTGGTCTGCAAATGCCCATAGTGTGGTCTTAATTGTAGAGTTTAACCTCTCAACCAGACCGTTAGTCTGGGGATGGTAGGGGGTGGTCTTTTTGTGCTTTACCCCACAGTGCTTCCACAGGCAAGCCATCAGGTCTGACATGAAATTGGCACCTCTGTCAATCAGTATCTCTTTTGGGAAACCTACCCTGCTGAAAATCTCTAACAAAGCATTTGCCACCTTTTCTGCCTCAATGATGGACAGGGCCACTGCTTCAGGGTATCTGGTAGCATAATCTGTTACCACTAGGATATACTTTTTCCCTGTAGAATTTGGGGTAATCAGAGGCCCCACAATATCCATCGCTACCATCTGAAATGGTTCCTCTATCACAGGCAAAGGCATCAAAGGAGACTTGACCCTGTCTCCTGACTTGCCTACCTTTTAGCATTGCTCACAGGTCCTGCAGTACCCTGTTACATCTCTGGAAATCCCAGGCCGATAAATGTTCTGCATAATCCGTCTCTTAGTATGCTTTATACTCTTATGACCTGCAAAGGGAATTTCATGGACTATGGCTAGACGTGCCAGATGGTGGGCTCTGAGTACTAATAACTGCAGTATTCTCTCATCCTCTAGCCCTCCCTCAGGGGTCCACTCTCTGTACAGTAACCCTTTGTCCCGGTATAGAGATTCTCCTTTTCCTTAACAATCAGGTGTCTCACTGGCTACCTCCCTCAGGCCTTGTAATGTAGGGTCTGAGAGCTGAGTCTGCCTCAGCTGTCTCTTTGTAACCCTTCTCAGCTCCCCTTCCACAGGAAGTCTGGTATTCTCTGACAGTGGTGCCTCACTGTCAGCTTGGGTACTACTACTCACGTCTGACCTTGCAGTCACTCTGTCCAAGGAAACATCAGTACCCACAAGCAGCTGTGGCTCACCTTCAGCCTCAATGCTACAGGGTAGCTCCCTCTCTGAAGTAACTACCACACCAATCTTGGCTTCAAGTCTGCGGTCTGTCTGGGTCCTCCTGAGGCTACCAGACCCACATGCCTGTCTCCAAGCCTGACTGTGTGTAACTGCATGCATACCAGGTATTGTATTATCAAAATCATTTCATATCCGGACATCTGCATGGATATTCTCAAACACACCTACTTGCTTGCTTCCTTTTCCACCCTCCCAGTCAAGGTGAATGGTGAAGAAAAGAGTACAGGCAGGATGGAGTGGGTGGAGAAGAGTGTCAGGAGTGATTTGTGACAGACGAGTACCAGTAAGAGTGAAAGGGAAGGTCTACAAGAGGGTAATGAGACCAGCTATGTTATATGGGTTGGAGACAGTGGCAATGACAAAAAGGCAGGAGTCAGAGCTTGACATGGCAGAGTTGAAGATGTTAAGGTAAAATCCAAGAGGTAAGACACACAATGGAAACTAAGTAAACCAAGCCAAAATCCACCTCGAAACAGCAACTTTAATGGAGAAAACAGCTGCAATTCAATGAAGTAAATACGACACAGACTTAGCACTTTCACCCAATGTAGGGCATCATCAGAGTAATAAATGCACTTTAACAAAGACAATATATACTTAATTAAACTGTTCACACCCCTACAAATAACCAATGGTCGTGAATCATCAGAAATAAGGAGTTAATATTGAATTTGTTACTGCCCCTCTTTAAAAAGACATACATAAATATTTCGTTGAAAAATATATTCTTAAAAACACTAATATATAAAACTTAACCAACAGTAAAAACAAGTGACTAATGAAAAACATACAAATAACATACACTAATACAAAACCTTAGGTAAAAACCTTAGGTAAAAAACATATTATAGTGAACTTTTTTGGGAATATAATAAAAAATGAATGATGAAAAGTAAAAAATAAAATATGAAAAAATATGCAAAAAATATATTATATGGTATAATACCTTCATTACAAAAAACTTGTTAATTATTTAACCTTAAATAATAATAATAAAAATATATATTATTAAAGTTAAATAATAAACGACCTATATTTCCAAATGCTAGACAAGGAGATGTGTTCATTGATACCTGGAGGCTTAGAAGCATTAAATCTCAATTGCCAAAGGCACTCTTTTACCTCTAACAAGGTTTTATGATCACCCCCCCCCATCACTGTAAGGAACTCTGTCAACTACAAAGAACAAAAACTTTTTGAAATTACTACAAACCATACTGTGTGTATATAGTGCATTGGTTGATTTTTTTGTTTTTTATATCCCTGTTGTGCTCTAAAATCCTTAGCCTTAACTTTCTAATGGTCTTTCCAACATAAAATGTTGGACAGCTCATACATGTAGCTAAATATATGACCATTTTTGTATTGCAGTTGCAAAAACCTGCACTTCTGATGGTTTTGGCATAATTATTAACTGCGACATATGGTCCATTGTTGATATATTTACAAACGCTACAAGACCCGCATTTACTCATCATAGAGTGTTTATATACGTTATGATGCTCGTTGGATTCCAATATTTCTTTCATGTTCTTACCCCTACTATTAATAAAGCTAGGACTATAACCAACCACATTCATAACATCTTTAGTAAGTACACTACCCCACACGTCACTGATAATGTTTTTAACATCAGTGCTAAAAGAATTGTATGGCAAAATCATAGCATGCTTCTTTTCATCAGTTGTTGAAATAGATTTACTACTTTTTGGTAACCCTGCTTTTAGAATAGGTCTATAAAGCGTCAACCTTTTGTCTACCACTTCATATTCAATTTTGTTTATGATATCCCTAGGGTACCCTCTTTCTGATAACATATCCTTCAACATGTCAATTTCTAATTTAAAAATGGTGTCATCACTAATTAATCTGGACAGTCTTACCATTTGTCCCTTTATAATGTTTTTCTTCTGATAGAAGGGATGGCAACTTTGAAAGTGGAGCAAAGAGTTAGAAAATGTTTTTTTACGGAAAATACTAGATGATAAACTATTGTTTGCTGTATCCTTAATAAGCATAATATCCAGAAATTCACACCTCTCATCACAAATATTGGAAGTAAATCTCAAAAAAGGTGAACTGGTGTTCAAAGCCATAATGAAATCTAAAATTTCATTCTCATTGCCTTTCCAAAAGATTAAAATATCATCCAAAAAACGCACATATAGTGCAATGTTGTCCTTAAATTTAGATGAAAAAATGTATTTACTTTCCCAATCTACTAGAACAAGATTGGCATAAGTGGGGGCACATTTGGCCCCCATGGCAACACCAGTAACTTGTTTGAAGTATTCAGCTTCAAACATAACAAAATTATTACTGAGTACCATATCAAGTAGGTCAACAAGCAAATCTTTTTTGACAACATGATGTTTTCCATATTTTTGCAAACTATTCCTAAACATCTCCAAACCAAGATCTTTGGGTATAACCGAAAATAAATTCACTACATCAACGGTCACAAATATATAGTCATTGCTCCAAGGTGTATTCCTAATGATATCAAGACAGTGCCAAGAGTCCCTGAGCACATGTGGTATATTTTCAAGGGTATCTTTACAATGGTAATCTACAAAAGAGGCCAACGCCTCTGTTTTAGACCCTTTTGCTGAAACTATTGGGCGAAATGGTGGATTGGCAATATTCTTATGTATCTTCGGTATACCAAATATGGAGGGAATAATGGGTGAATTGACGACTAAATAGTCATACTCATCTTTGTCCAATATTCCATCCATTAACCATTCATACATCTGCCAATCCAACCTAGTATAAGCTGCATTAATCTCATACTTAGAAACTCTTTGATAAGTGGAAGTGTCGTTAAGAAGAGCTAACATACTTTCAATATAATCAATTTTAGTCATAATAACGACACCCACACCCTTATCTGGTTTCATTATTCTGTAAGTATCAGAAGCAGTCAATTTATGCAGACAAAATCTCTCCCCTTCAGTAAGGTTATCATTAAAGGAGCCAAAACATTGAAGGCGTCTTCTAATTTGAGTTTCACATATTTGTTCAAAAACATAAATAACAGGGTTAGCAGGTGGAATGAAAGTGCTTTTCCTTTTTAACCTAGGTGTATAAACCAAAGAAGAGTTGCCCTGATTCGAAAAATATAACTGCAAATTCAATTGTCTGGTGTAAAGCTTTAAGGAAACCAGAATCCGGGCTATGTCATATTTAAAAAAAGGAACAAAAGAAAAGCTCTTAGAAAACAGTTCACAGTAATCATCAGTTAATGTCAAGTTACTATAATTATGTATACAAAAGTTACCCCTCTTAGTAATATTGTATAATTTAACTTGTTCAAAACATAGCATGTTCTGACCATCGCCAATATCAAAATTGCAATTTGTATTAGTAACAGAATCCACAATGTCATTATCTACAAGAATATTAAAATCATTTGTAGTACAAATAGCACTTTTGTCTGCCACAGTATAATTCAAAACCATTGAAACACCATTGTGTACAGGTGAGACCTCAATATAATCGTACAGTGAAGTACTACTTCCAGTCAAATTAATATCAGAGTCCTCAGTGTCAGTACCTAGAAAAGATTCTAATTGTTTCTTCTTGGCCACCTCTGGTTCATTTGTAGCGTTGTTCTCATATCTGTGTTCATGGGAACAAACGACCTCGAAACCTGGCGCTCGCGTATACGTTGCGAACGTCTCAATGGCTGAGATTCTAAAAAATCTGATTGCTCGTCAAATACTTCCTGTAGCTCATTGTCATCTGATATAACTGCCTCATGAAAGTGCTGCATGTTACGAAAAGGCCCATTTAATCTCTCTATATCGTGACTCAGATTTTTAAAGGCTTTAAAATGTGAATACGCCCTGAGCGTACTCCAATCTGTCTCTATTTAGCTTGTTCAATTTATTGTCAAGACCTTTTTGTACAAATAATTCTACATCTCGCAAAATACTGTCATACTTCTGTTTGTTAAACTCATATAATAAGTCTTTAGTAATGTTATTGTTGAGAACATTTAACTCATCTTTTAATTTATCAAGCTTAGACACATTATTGCGAATAATTAATCTCATAAGGTCTGTACCTGTTGCATTGAACAACGCCAATAATTCACGAAAAATGTCAGTGTCCTCTTCAAATCCCATCGGTAACTGAAATACTCTAAGGCCCTTCGGCACTTGTTTCAAATCAATCGATTTTTGTAAAAAAATATTGTCCATCTGTAAAGATTTGAAACGCTTTAATTATCTCTCAAATACCTGCAGTTGTTCACGAAGCATACCATTACTAATAACTGCCTGAACTTCCTCTTTCGGACACAAAGTAGGCGGGTCCAGAATGTTTGAAAAATTGTCACCGCTTTGATTGGGTATCCTCAATTGACTGGCATCTGGTGGTAAATGGTTGGAACTTCCATTCCTTACGGTACCTGTACGTTGATTAGATGTCCTCAGTTGACTGACATCTGATGGTAAATTATTGGTAGAATATGTTAAGATTTGCACTGGGTGTGACGAGGATGGATAGGATTAGGAATAAGTATATTAGAGGGTCAGCCCAGGTTGGAAGGTTTGGAGACAAAACCAGAGAGGCAAGATTACATTGGTTTGGACATGTGCTGAGGAGGGATGCAGAGTATATTGGGGAAAAGATGCTAAGGATGAAGCTGCCAGGTAACAGGAAAAGAGGAAGGCCTAAGATAAGGTTTATGGATGTGGTGAGAGAGGACATGCAGGTGGTTGGTGTGACAGAGAAAAATGCAGAGGACAGGAAGAAATGGAAACAGTTGATCTGCTGTGGCGACCCCTAACGGGAGCAGCCCAAAGAAGAAGAAGTCAAGGTGAACCCTAGCCAAAGGTATTTGGAATAGGGTCCCTCCTAAAGCTCTGACTGGATGTATTCATTTATGTCTATATGTATTTGTTTTTCCAGTTTAGACTTGTTATCCAGGGTAAAACACTTGTAGGCATGATGGACCATTTTCAGGCTAGCCCTGTTTTAATAACACACATACACACACACACACACACACACACACACACACACAAGCATGATATGAAAAATAAGTTTTCCAAAATAGAAAAACATATGCCATTATGAGTGAACTGACAAAAGCAAATAATTAAAGTAACTTTTTTTTCAATCTTATATTTAAGCATTGGGGTGGAAAGATAAAAAGACAGGGAAGTAGCCACAAGATTAGTGAGAAGAGATATACTTGTAGCTATGTAAGGGTAGAGTGAATGAGTGAGATACAGTGAGTGGATATGGTAGATGTAGTTGGCTGGAAATCAGGCAGGAAGGTAGAGAAGCTGAAGTAATGCAGACTTAGAGGTGATAATTTCCAGTGAATTTCTGAACGCAAGAAATATGAGATGAAGTCAAGAGGAGATGTTTGCAGAAGTAGTGGATCATATTGGAGACAAATTGAAGTCAGAAAAGTACTAACAAATCAATAATGTAAAGGAGCTGAGCAGAACAGAGGTGGAAATGTAAAATAAAGAACTAATGGGAACAAAAATGTTCATTTGCACAAGCTGTGACAGGCACACAGAGAAGAGATACAGTCAGTGGAAAATTTACAGAAAGGAAAATGTAGTAAGAAGTACATTTATGCACCCTACAGGTCCTCCACACAGGTACTGTTTATAGGAATAAATGATGGGACTTTTGGGATTGATGATAAGGGATATTAGAGCTTTTAATACATGTGGGAGTAGAATCACTTTTTGATGTGAGCACTGAACAAGGAACGACATTCTACCAGTATTGACAGATTTCAAAAAAAAAGAAAAGAAAATTAAAGTCTATGATAAAACTTCCAAATATGCTGTCAGACAATGCAAACGAGAAGCAACATGCAAATAATGCAGAGGTATGATGTAGTGAAACAGAAATAAATCAGAAAAGAAGAAAATTCTGAGAAGTTTAAGGAGTGACAAAGAAAATAAAAGATTGGTTAGGAATATGGAGTGGATGTTGGAAGTTGGAAACACAGGTAAAAGGAAAAAGATGATGTATATCTACTGGCTTTTATGTATATAGGTGAAGATTGAAGAAAAATAAAATAAGCAGATACCCAGGTATGCCAGAGACTTTCTATTTGGGTAAAAGATGATCACCTGAATACTTGTTACCAACAAAAAATACATGAAAAATACAGGAAATGGGACACTACAAAAATATTAAACAAATGCAGTGTATAATGTAGTGGTCAAATGAATGCTACTGGTCAGACAGTAGCATGCAGACAGAATATAAAGTGGAGACAAAAGATGTGCAAGTATAGGAAGAAATAAGGAATATGTATGAAATGAGAAGTCTATAGCACAATATTTTACAGTTGTAAAGGACAATGGTGTGAAGCATGAACAATAGGCTGAAGAAACAGAAAACTGGCATAGGACATTTCAATGTCAGTGCAGAAAGCAAGGAAAGAGAAAATTAAGAGATTAAAAAATCAGTTGGATAGTGTACAGAGATGACCAAAGATAAGAAAATTAAATTAATTAGGCACAGCAAGTAACTGTAAAGATGTAAGATAATAAAATATGGAGAACTATTACCAATAATGTATATTGGTGTATTCAATGGTAGAGAAGGGTGGCAAATATAAAGTATTTAAAAATAGGGAATTTGTTTTCTTATAAGATTTAATATGGTTAAAAGAAAAACAGAAGAATTTCAAGGATGAAAACAGTTTTGGTCTTTTTAAAATGAAGAATATATGGAAGTGCCATTTTTTTATAAATAGACTGTGGCAAAAGTAATAAAATAACAGAGATAATAGCAGGTGGAAGTATATGTGTTGTGTGTAGAAGCATCCTCATACTGGGGGAGGACATGGCAGCTTTGTTGAAGTGTATTAACCCCCCCAATGTGCAGTAGCAAGCCCCGCACAAACCCTGCCTAACACCGGGGATCATGGCAACATCACTGAGCACTCATGAATAAATATTTTTTTTTCAGTTTGTGCTCCGCATGAATGTTCGTTATAAAGTCGTTGAAGTTTCATGGTCTCAACATAAAGTAATGAAAAGAATAAATCCTTGAAAGCAACTCCTCAAAAACTGTGACATTGCTGATAAAAATATTTGACAGTGATGGGTGAAGCAGACAGAAGTAGAAGCTTGTGGTTAAGACCTTTGCAGCAATCTCCTGCAAGGATTAAGGGCTGGCAAGGATTAAAGGAAATATGTGGAGCAGTAGGAAAGAAGACTGTGGAGGAAGTACACAAGAACCTTAAATATGAAGGATCTATACTATTTGCTAGAAGCAGTGTACACTGTCTGAAACTTTTCTTTTTTCTGTCTTCCTTAAACCAAATTAAGCATTCTTTCTTGTAATGGCAAGCAGAATGGCCAGTGTTTTCAGTTGTTCATTTGTCTAACAGCTTTTTTTTTTTTTTTTTTAAATACTGGTCTTCCTAGTAAAAACAAGCTATTTGTCAGATTATAGTTGTATCCTTTGCCAAGTACATACCAATTGCTGTTTTCATTATTCAGTGTATAGACTGAAAACAAAAGTTTATTAATTGATTCTCCAGTTTACCAACCTCATTCAGGGTTGCCTGGCATACAGTGAGCACAGAGGCAGAATAACTTGTCCCTGTTAGGAGTGGTACAGTATCATGTTCCCTTGAACGTTAGACATTGCCTTATTTTGTTTGAATTGCCATAGGTTTTGGTGGCTTTCAGGGTCAGCTTTGTGTATGTAACTGTACTATTTTCCATTTAGTGGATATCAGGAATGGTTAAAGTAATTGCCTAGATGGTCTTTTATTTGCTTCATAATTAGATCACTAATTCTTTTGTTAGCTTTAGTGATTGCTGTTGTTTGGCCACTGAAATACAGCATTTTACTTTTATTGATTTAACTTTTATTGCTTGTCTGCTTACGGAGAATGCAAAAGTTATTTGTGAAACACTGACTACCTTTTCATTTACCCCTGAAATACACTAATCATGAAGCAATGTATGCATGATGTCACCAGCAAATCTGCATGCTGTGTCAATCATGCCCCATTAGCATATCGCATTACCGGCTTATGGCTTGTTAGTCACGCAGGCCACACCCATTCCTGCGCGAAACAGCCAGGGGATTAATACAATTCAACAAAGCTGGCATGGCTGGACCTCCCATGGTGATGCAGGTGTTCACATCAGCCAAGAGGCGTGAAGTTGGAACCATAAGCAGAAAAGGCCCTGATTGCTGAAAGAGTTATGGCTCTGTGATTCTCTCTCTTGCCTTTCATTGGAACAAATGTGTCAGGAGTGGCTCTTGCCTTGAGATGAGCAAAACAGCCAATAGATCACAGGAAGCTGGTGGTCAGTAGGTAACAAGGAGGAAAAAAAATCAGAAAATAAAATAAATAAGACAATTTCTACAGAGACATGGGTGGAAGGGATTCGCCAATTATTTAATAAATAATTAGGAAGATCTAGAAGCAGAACAAAACCGGGTACAAAAATCTGAATAGGGAAAGAGATAATAAAGCACGTAGAAAAAAAGACTTAATTAAGGACTAACTATAAGAATGGAAAGATAAAACTTCAGATAGTCAGACTACATTTCTGTAAAGCCAAAAAATGAAATTTGCTAAATATGTCAATACAGGTCTTTCCTTTTGTTGAAGGTTAGAGACATGTTTACATGAAGTAAGAAAATAAAGAGAAAACGAGAATATGTTTGCAGTTATGGGAATATCATTTAAACATGAAGACATTGTATTGTAATTGAGTAAAATGATAGATCTTATTAAAAGAAAAAAGAAAATATATAAAATAGGCTTTCTTACACTTCCCTGTGCCACAATTTCCTAATGCTCAGCTCAACAGTTAACATTTTCAACCATAAATCACTGCCATGTGGTTTCTAAGTGAGTGCAATTGGTGATTCCCGATTCCTTGTTTTGAGAGATTACTTCTTTCTTCATATTTGTATATCTGTAGGGTTGGTATATATAATGTTTGGGTAGTATGAGTGCTTACCTTTCTACGTGAGAGGTGTTAGGTGACTTGCACCCTGCAAAAAAACTGTACTTTTGAGTTCCATCATAGGGTTAGATTCCAAGCATTTAACTTTGCATGCTACAGCTTCAGTGAGTTAAACCTTGAGAATTAGTAGGTGAAGCTATATAATAATGAATGAAAGAAAAAGTTGAAAGAATAACTTAAAAATATATGGAAAATTATAAATATATGAAGAGGCAAGAGAAAAATATACTACAATGAGAACATAAACTATTTTCATAAACTTGCAAGAAATGTGGTATATGTGATATTTAAGACAAATATATATAAGCAAAGAAAAAGAAGTATCTCAATGTTGGTCTCAAAAAAGAGAAGTTCATTTTACCTGCCTCTGACTTAGCACACACATTTTGGGGTCATTTATTGCACTGTTCTGACTAGTTTGTTACTTCTGTGTCTCTGCTATCCTTAAACAAAAACAAAAAAACAAAAAATCTTGCTATTTTCCCACTTTCTATAATTTAAAAAAGTTAGTTACAGGGTTGCTGTTCTGAACTGTTTGTATGTTTCTTGGAGGCCAGTGCTTACTTGGGCTAAAGGGAAGTCTCTGTGTTCACCAGTGGCAGTGGCTAACACTGATCCACCTGCCTATCCCTGTAGGAGTGGTTACTGTCTAGAAACTGTAGTTTTTTTGGCCATTTTGGGTCAATTCCAAACTCCTTGATCTCTCTCTCTCTTAAAACCCTGCAACTCTCTTTTTGCGCGGTCTTGCGCACAGAGCAGTGTCGGGCAGCGCCAGTTAGCTGGGGTATACTATTCCTGGCTCCACAAAGTCTGCACTGCAAATTTTCCCTTAGAACTAGGCAAACCTAAACTCAAGTTTTTCAGATCAACTGCTCTTTTGCAGCACTTGCATAACCCAAATCAGCACCTGTCCAAATCTCCTAGACAGCACTATTATTTTCCAAATCTCCTAGACAGCACTATTATAATACAGCATAAGACCCTCGACTGTCCACAAGACAAGTGAAACTCACTTTTCCAAGCATGTCCAGAGGCCAGCTTCAGGTGTACTCTCCAGTTCATTTGGTGGAATTGGGCATCCTGAGGCAATATCACAACTGCCTCATATATACAGACAACCCTTGCCTCTTAACTCTAGACACAAACACTTGTGAGAGATGCAAATACACAGCTAGATTGGAGGCTAAACGCTCACAACCCATGACTGTAACAGACAGTCAAGAGAAGAAGAGACACACTAGCATCACACCACCAGTCACACTTGGATCTACAAAACAAGCACCGGCAAAACATACACATAAATACACAAAAACATATTCGGAGGCACTAGGTACCAATCTGAAAAAGAAACAGTGCCCTCCAAAGCAGACAAGCAAGCAACCTGCACCTCCAAACACAAGCCAGAAAACACATAATTCACTTCAGCAGTGTGCCTCACAACAGCCCCTAAGGCAAAACACCATACCCAACACGCTAGTAATTGGAGACTTTATAGTAAGGCACACAGATGTTCCCCTCACCAGGCTGAACAAGGAGAAGGTTACTGTCAGCTGCCTGTCGGGTGCTAGGATCCGCCACATAACACAGGCACTTAGGTCACTCCTGAACAAGTACAAGTATGACGCTGTCATTGTACATGTTGGTGTGAATGATCTAAGACGTACCTCCCTGGACTACATGAAAAGAGACATTGAAGAGCTCTCTGATCATGTAGCCCAAGCTGGTATAACCCTGACCTTGAGTAGCATACTACCTTCACCTAGAATGATACCACAATACAAAGACAAAATGATCAATTTCAACAACTGGCTAAGCTTCTGGTGTCATTCTAAGGGGATCCAGTGTCTGCCTGGGATGACATGATAGACAAGCCTTGCTGTTTCGCCAGAGATGGTTTGCACCTGTCACCCCTAGGCTTTTGAATACTGGGCAAGGCTCTTGCCGTCCCCATAGTCCTTTTTTTAGGCAAGGCTCAAAGGACAAAAAAAACACCATAACCAGCACAGGTAACCAAAAACTAAGGGTAATGCTACTCAACGCCAGAAGTCTCAACCTCAAAATGCACGCACTCGAGGCACTCCTCAGTATGGAGAAAATCGATGTTTGTGCAGTGACGGAAACCTGGTTCTAGGCTCCAGAGAGCACCCCAGCACTACCAGGTTACAATTCATACCATACATTCCAGCCTCAGTTTCCGGATCGCAGTACAAAGGGCGGAGGTGTATCCATATTCATCAAGGATACCCACATCTCCAGGTTAGTGGTGTAGCATGATGCCCCAGAGATCATCTATATGAAACTATCAGCAGGCAAAACCACATTTCAAGTCGTAGCCTGTTATAGATCGCCCACCATGTCCCAAGATGCTCACTCAGCATTCCTTGAGGCATTGGAAAATATAAAGGTCCTACCCAACACCATAATTTTGGGTGATTTCAACTACCCTGGTATAGACTGGGCAAACTACCAAAATTCTAACTCCTATGCCCAGCGGTTCATAGAATTTATAAATTCAAATGCCCTTGAACAACTGGTATGTTCTCCCACTAGAGGGAACAACATATTGGATTTAGTCATCACAAATATGGGTGCCCATTGTACCACACCCATTATCACTCTCTCTCTGGTCAGATCAGACCACAAACTGATAACCCTGGACATCCTCACCCCTCCACCTCCCCCAGTCAAAGAAACCATTGTAAAAAAACTTTCCAAAGCAAACTTCAAACTACTTGCGTCAGAAGTGGAAAGCTTCACTATCCCCCTGCAGAAGGATAATGATATCCAGGATGCGGAATCCTACACCAAGGCACTTTATATACATCTTCAGGATTGCATGGACCGTGCTATCCCAAATAAAACCAAGACTCCTTCCTCAAGCAAGAAGAAACCAGTCTGGTGGACCCTGGCCATAAGCAAACTATACAATAAAAGGAGGAGACTTATACAAAAAAAGGCCAAATCTCAAGTAGGAAAATCATCCATGATTAGCATTAGTAAGAAATTGAGGGCCCTCATCAAGTCAACTAAAGCCAATTTCGAAAAGAAGGTTGCCAAGGATGCCAAGGATAACCATAAGGCCTTCTATGGTTACGTCAAAAACCTAAATGGCAATGCTCAGGTCTGTTCTGAGCTAGTACAAAATGGAACAAAATACACTGACCCCACTGACATTGCCAACATCTTGGCTGATAGGTTCAGTGCAAATCCCCCCCCCCCCACCAACTACAGGGCCTATTACTATTCCAGGGGATTGTGTAACTCCAATTATTACTGATACGTTGGTTAATAAGGCTCTATCTAAAGCTAAAAGCACTGCCTCCATGGGACCAGATGGTGTCCTGGGCTGTGTCATACGCAAGCTCCAAAATGAATGAACCCCGCATCTGAATACCCTGTTCAGTCTCAGCCTCTCAACAGGATATGTGCCCATAGAATGGTGCACAGCAAAGGTGGTTCTGCTGCACAAGGGTGGGCCCACAACCGACCCTGGAAACTACCGACCAATAAGCCTGACCAGTCTGATCTGTAAGGCAATGAAGCGAATCATTATGGAACTCATAAATGGAGAGATTGGGAACCTCCAAACACTTGACCCCACACAGTTCGGCTTCGTCAAGGGCAGATCATGCCTCCTGAACCTGGTGGACTGCTTTGAGACAGTTACTCAGGCTATAGATAAGGGAAAGGAGGTACACACGGCTTACCTTGACCTTGCTAAAACATTTGACACCATTCCCCATTCGGGTATTATTGATAAACTCACCAGCCTGGGCATAAACCCTTACATCACAAGATGGATCGCAAACTGGCTCTCAGACAGATCCCACAAAGTAAGAGTAGTGGGATCTATGTCCGAATCCAGACCATAACGAGCGGTGTGCCTCAGGGCTTTGTCCTGGGGCCCCTCCTGTTTGGTCTATACTTCTCAGAAGTACAGGCAAGCACTGAAGGGCTGTGGTTGACCAAGTTTGCGGATGACTGCAAACTGGGTGCTATAATAGAGTCTCCAGCCGACATGGATATCCTCCAGAAGGGCCTTAATGAGACTGATGCATGGTGTCAAAGCCATGGTCTCAAGCTAAATGCAAAAAAATGCGTAGTAATCCCCTTTGGAAAAAACAGAGTAACGGCAAACTACCACATAGGAGGTAACCCCCTGAAATCTGAAGAAGTAATAAGGGATCTAGGGACCCAAGTAGATAGTCAGCTTTCCTTTGATAACCATGTTACCAAGGTGGTTAGAAAATCTTTCTATGTAACCCATCTGATCATGAAAGGGATCGCATCAAGATCTAAGGATGTAGTGGTGCCCCTCTACTCTTCCCTCATCAGACCCATTATTGAGTACAATGCACCAATTGGAATGTACCTGGCTAGGCATCTCCAGCAGCTGGAGAGACCACAGAGGTACCTCACTAAGAGGATTACTGGCCTCAAACAGTTGCCCTATGCAGCATGATTGAAAAAACTAAGGCTTTTCTTTGTTGTATACCGCCTTCTCAGAGGCAATCTCTGTCTAACATACAGAGCCATGTCCAACCCAGAACTGCTGAACATGCTCCATCTTAGTAAAACAAAATCTACTCGAGCTACACGCTCTAGGGATATAAACCTCAGCACAACAATGAATAGAACATGCTGGAGGGATAGATTCCCTTCGCAAAGACTTCCCTTGCTATGGAACAAGGTTCCAATCTACATAAGACAGAGCCCCTCACTATCACTCTTCAAGAGGAACCTTGACAAGTGGATGGGTAACAGAAAGTTCACACCAGGGACCATACCAACAGCTCTACTAGATAGGGGCCAAGGGTACTAGCTGCTAGATCTAGGGCCTAGGGAACTAACCAAAGGGGTGGTGAATACCGCAAAACGTGGCTGGGCTAATATATGCCTTCGGGCAGATAGCCCAGTACCTACCTATGAACCTATAAAAATGCATTGGTTCAAAAGATTGAAAAAATGCTGGAAATAATGGAAGTATTTGTATGAGAAATGTTTTGAAGAATATAGATAGTAAGAGGGGCATGAAATGAAGAAAAGAAAGTTTAAAAAAATTAGTTAATGAATCAGATATGTAGTAATAAAATTATGTATGGGGATTGTTCACCATGAAATGACCTCTTACAATTCAAATTTTATAAGATGCTGGAAGAAAGGAAAGGAAGTCAGAAAGCTTCAAATATATGCAAAAAAAAAGATATGGGCAAAGAAATAAGCAAATATAAAAATTAAAAGGGGTAATCAAAGTGAGATACCTATATAAAGGGGATAAGACTAGAATAGAAAATTGGGAACTAGTTGAACATTGCAGTGCTGGCACAGAGTCAGCTTCTGGTCCTCAGTTATGGGGCCATGACAAAGATAACACAAAATAAAACTGATGGCATTAACACACCCAGGTTATGCATCACAGTGATTTGACAGGTAATGGTGTGCATGAGTCATTACCTCACCCACAAAGGCCAGATGGATGGGCAGGGCACAGTCATCGTGATTTACATAGGAGGAGTGGGGCACACTGACAGATGAAAGCAATGCTGTCATAAGGCATTAGGCTCATGGCGGTGGACATGGTACACACTCAAAATAGGTAGCAGACTGGTGGGTGTCAGAGATTAGATCCTGCATCCTGGAGCTTCCATGTCCTGAATGGTGAGCAGGTGCAACATGTGGGTATGCGGTATTAGGGCTGAATGCATTTTTTGGGGGGAATGGTATAACACTTTGAGAGCATATAGTGGAACCCTAATGTAGCTCCCCATGTTGGGAATCAATAGGTTCAGAGGTTCAAAGGTTCATAGATAAATACTAGGCTAGCAGTTTGCAGACTATTACAAACCTAAAGAATAACTGGAGGTCAGACTCAAGCCCTATACCCTTTGTCTGTGAGGTTAAGCTCTTAACCATTATGCCAACCTTATTCAAATACAGGGATGATATTCATGACTTTGATGATAGCCACAGCTAGGTGTGGTACTCTGATGGCCAACATGGGATAGGGACAGTGTGGAATTGCAGGAACAAGTTTAGTCATCCTAGAAGTGGAGCCAGGTGAGTATTGTTGGCCACAATCCTCAGAATGGAGGACAAAGTACAGTGGCTGCCATATAAGCAAGTGGTAAAAGTGATGCAGTGAATTAAATAATGTGTAACATCATTCTAAGCCTGGCCTGTGACCATTCATCTTGTATCTGGACCTTTGCATAGACTTGATTGGTATGGCCTGCAGAGGCACAACACAGGCCACGTGCCACATGCCAGATGGATGCACCAGTGAATGCCATATTGGCTACAAATTACCTTAGTGTGCATATTTGCTTCCAGTCCCTATATGTCATGTGACTCTGCATGCGCCGAAGGACATGCCGCAGTGCTCACACAGGCCATGTAACATGCTGTCCACCTCTAACATGTTATGTGTAGTGGCTGTCACTGACCTGCATATTTATTTATCAGGAATAAATACCTAGCAAAATAAACAGGAAGGAATGAAGACATTGGGTAGAACATATTTTCCCTTATCTTATTTTGGTGAGCTGCAGCCATTTGTTTGTGCAATAATGAGATATGTAATACAATAATGCAATGCATTTTAATAATAATAAAATAAGAAGAATGTGGTATCATGATTAAGGGCTATGATAATTACTGAAATTAAATTTTCAACCAAAGAACTGAAAGAAGGTAACTGGTACTAGATGTAGATTATATGAAGTGATCATATATATATATATATATATATATATATATATATATATATATATATATATATATATATATATATATATTGTGATATTTCAATGTCAATAAACAGGAGGAAGGAACTTCCTCCCTGGTCATATCAGACAACAAGTCAATCACATTCACCATAAGACTGCCTGAAGCAACTTTCAATACCTTGGTATTCAGATATTATGCAAAGGCTAATCTGCTAAAACTGGGTAATGACCTGGCAAAATTCAAAAACCCCTTACATCTTGATGACCTCAATGCTTATAATAAATCCTTTACTGCCATATTAAATGCACATGTAAATAGCTGCATAGATGCACCTGTCCCCCACAGAAATAAACATAACAGTTTCAAAAATAAACCACTATAATGGAACCCAAATATAAATAGGTCCTATAATAAAAGAAAAAAAAACTAATTCCATGCAAAAATGAATTTCACTCTCAAGATAGAAAAACACTCTTGCTAAACTAAACAAGAAACTCAGGATCCTGATCAAATCAATGAGTTAAAAATAGCTACCCAGGCAAAGGATAACCACAAAACCTTTTTTAACTATGTTAAAAACCTCAGAAACAATGCCCAGCTTTGTGCAGAGCTAATAGTAAATGATATCACATACTCAGACCCAGAGGACATTGCCAGTACAGTAGCAGATACATTTAGCTCAAACGTCACCCCTTTCTGGTCCAATATTTTCAAATCACATACCCAAATGTACAACCCTCCCTCAGATTTCCAAAGAACAAGTCCTCAGGGCACTATCTAAGAGCAACAACACTACTTCTTGGGGCTGGAAACATATCTGTCTGCCTACTGGCAGCTTGAAACATACTTGTCAGACCCCTACAGAAGTTATTTAATATCAACCTTAAAACATGTTTTGTGCTAGATGAATGGAGAACAGTCATTCCATTGCACAAAGGTGAGGCTTCAATGGACCTGGGTAACTATAGACCCATAAGTCTGTCCAGCTTTATCTGTAAAGACTATGGAATGCATCATTATGGCATTAGTAAATAAGGATATAGGTAACCTACAGCCTCTTGCTCATGCCAGTTTGGATTCATCAAGGACACATCCTGCCTACTTAACCTGATTGACGTCTTCAAAAACCTACTGTAGCAATGGATGAGAGCAAATCAGTACACACAGCATATCTGAACCTCACAAAGGCATTCAACCCCATTCCACTCTCTAGTATTGTCAATAAACTCTTTGAGCTAAATATGAATCTATGTGTCTCACAAATAAAACCCAGGGAATAAGGTTGGGCAGCTCTTTGTCCTCCAGATCTTGGGCCAGTCCTCCTCAGCATTTACTTTTTGGAGATCAAAACTATTGTTAAGGGTTTGTGGATGATCAAGTTTGCAGATGACTGCAAATTTGGTTCCATCATAAACTCTCCAGAGGACACTATGATCCTCCAAGAGGGCTTGACCCAAATAAATAGCTGGTATCAAAACCATGGACTAAAGCTTAATACCAAGAAATGTATAATTGCATCCTTCAGCAAGTATGACTGCCATTCTAACTATGACATTGACAACATACCCCTGAAAATTGATCACTAAATCAAGGATCTGGGGACGTATAACAACAATGAACTATCTTTTTATCATCATGTATCCATTACTGTAAAGATATCCTTTTTCATCACACAGCTTATATGTAAAGGTATGACATCCAAGTCTAGGGATGTAATCATTCCATTGTACTCAGCACTCATTAGGCTGATTATTGAGCGTAATGCCCCTTTCTGCATGTACATGTCACAAGTGGAATGACCTCAAGACAAATAAGGGCCTAAATCAAAAATATTATTTGAACCATCTAAAAGCCTTGACCTTCTTCTGGGTATCATGCAGGCTACAGATAGATGATGTCTACCTCACATATAGAGACTCAACAGACCATAACCTGTCATACTTATTACACATTAATTGGGAGTGCTCCTTCTCAGCCTCCCTTTAAGATCCCCTCTGTTTTTACGAAACTTGGATGTCATGTTGAACAGAAATGCTTGTTCACTATTGGGCGTGTGAACCAGTCAGTGCTAGAGATCATCCTTGGGATGAACTCCTTTCTTAGTAGCTCTGCCCCTGTATAACTTTCCTGGAGCTTCAAGGTTGCAGATGCAGGTATCTGCTTCAATCTCTTTCACTGGATAGGTCCCCCTAACTTGATCCTACCTTCTTTTATTTAGAAGGCAGTCCTTAATTATATATGAAGTAGTCTGGTATTCTACAAATTTCTTCACAGAGGTGGAATTAGGGTAAAAAAGAGGGCCCTTTATCCTTAGAATATACAGATGGCTCAGCTGCTTACACGGGTGTCCTGGTTTTATTTAGGTGGCTGTAGAGTCATTTCCTGGCTTCAGGGATAGAAGCACTTGCAGTTAACAAATGAATGCTTCTCAGCAGATTGTCAACTATGTTCTCTTCACCAGTGAGCTGTTTTACCATCTGACCTTTGCTGCAGTCAAAGCCGGCTCCTCTCCAAAAGAAGGTACTTTTACTGCTACCTTTAGAACGTCTTTTAGCAGAAGTTGGCAATGTTATCATAGTGTGGTGATCTCCTTCTCCAAGCACTACTGTTTCAATTGCAACTCTGGGAGCTGGTGGATCTGGGTCTGTTCTAGCTCTTCTACCTAGAGTGTTCTTCAGAACTCAGTCTTCTGTGTTCTATTCTGGTATGATCTTCAAGACCCTTTCACACTAGTGTATTTCTGCTTGGAATTCAGTTCAACCACAGCATCAACTGGCAGGATTTTCAGTGTTAGATGCAATCAGTATGTTTTTACCATATCTGTTGATTTATAAGAGGACCCTCCTTGCTGGGTCAGGATTATGTTACCATCACCTCCCCAGTAGTTGCTTCATCCCCTCTAGACAGCTTCAGGTGTTGGAATTCCCAAAATAAGTAGTACTTGCTAGCAATTAGAATGCAGGTCTGCACTGTTTTTTTTTTTAAAGATACTTTCTAGAGGCTAAGGGGCGAACTTACAGGAGCACGCATTGCCACATGGTTGGGTGGTTAACAACTTGCAACAAAGGAAACAGAGCAAAGCACATGACAAAGTAATCAGACAAGGTGACTAATCATCATTTACTTACAGCCACAGGATCCTCTTTACCATTAACTCTTGACCTGCGCCAGACATCCCAAAAATGCTTTTGTTCAGAATGCAATATATCAGCTTACTGGGGGTCTCCAGTCTTTTACAGTCTTCTCTATGTTACTGCTTTCTTTAGCTACATTTGATACTGTTTTTAGTTTAAGAAACACGTGTATTTTATAGCACAACAAATTCACTTGATATGTACTTTACTCTGAATTGCCAGTTGCATACATACATGTCCTTATCTGAGATGTCACCTAACAGTTAGGATGTTTTCATCACTATTGTAGGAACTAGTACTATTACATAATCTGACAGTATAAGTGTCCAGTTTTCTCCTTCTGTTATAACCAGCATAATACAGCAGATTCAAGGTTCATCAATACTGATCATGTATGACTCTCCTTTTTAGACAACTTCTTACTCACATAATACCACCGTATTTGCTGATGAGGCCAGGCCTACACATACTGGGGAGTAATGACTGATTTTGTCATCCATTAACATACTTAATATGTAGTCACTGCATTCACTCAGAGTATACTGAGAGAATTAGAACAGCTGCTGTGAATTACTGCAGTATATGAAACAAGTCATCTGTCATTGAAGCCTGCTGTATTGAGGATGGTAACCCAGATATTCTGGAAACCAATGAATTCTGACTAAAACCTCGTGATAAGATTCCCCATCCATTGTGCATAGTTTTCAGGCATTTCAGTCTCATATGCATGGAAATGGAATAGAACGATGATTTTTTTTTGTCGGTTAAATTACATAACGATATTCTGCATATTGACTATCACCTTAATATTCATGGTGACAGTTGGTTTGTGCATAAGTGATTTTATTGCCAAGAAAATCTTACTTGGAATTTTTCTGGCTTGCCAGTCACCACCACCATCTGTTTACGCCACAATATTTTTCACCAATGACATTATACTTTATCTTCAGTGTGAAAACACCATCTTGAGGTGTCACCTAAACATTCTCTGGAATGAAAATTTTCACAGAATCCTCTTCATTCCCTGAGTATTAACTTATTAAATCTATCTGTTAAATTCAATTGACCCACTTCAAAAGGTTGCACATACATTATTCTAGCCTGAATCTATACCATTGTCATTTCACATTTATTTAATTTAATTTGTTAACTGGGGCATTTACAGGTTTAACTCAGATGCACAAAAGAAAAAAGAGAAGACACATGAATAAAATAACAATATACAATATAATGAGGCTGGCAAGTGATGAGACAATAATAAAACAAATATAATCAAACTGTATAGAGAAAAATGGAATAATGTAGGCAATATAAGAAGTAACACAATATAGTCAAACACAAGGAAGTAAACATCAAAAACACATGACCTTAAAGTAAACAAAATAACCTTTACCTGAAGAGAAAGTGTTAGAATTAGAAGAGAAAGCAAGATCTATGTACAGTATATACAGAACTCTAGGGTTCAAATGGGAGGTCATGCAGAATATCTTCTGTGTTCTTTGCAAAAGCACACAGATTAACCGCTCAAACAATATAAAGTATAGGGCTTTCAAAACTCAATGCCAGCACCATTTATGGAATATTTTAGACTCTGCTGGTTGTTGTGTCTTTCGGCTTTTCCCGGTTAGGGGTCACCAGGGCGGAACTCCGGTCCGCTAATGATTGGCAGTAGATTTTTACATGCTGGCTTGCCGGGCCTAATGCCCATTCACGCATGTCGCCACACAGAAGACGCTCTAACTGAGAATCGAATGGGCAACGTCTAACTGTAAGGCGACAACGCTACCGCAGCACCTATTATGAATAAGCAAAATAGTTGCAGAAGGATAAATAGAATATCCATCACTGAATTAGTTTTGCAATTCACAAATCATTTATCAGTAGGAAAGCAGACTGGAAAAAGTACTAAGGCAGTGATAGTCTTGAAGACTGAAAACAGTTCTGCTATCTCATTAGATGCAAAAAAAGTGGAATAGGCTCAATACATGAAGCAGGGCAGCTAGGCTTTGTTAAATAATCCAGGGAGGTTTCTGGCAGAAACGGACAATGTTACTTGAAGATGGACAATACACTGAACCAGCTATTACATCGACACCGTGCAAATCACATACTCTAAGGGTTGTAGTTATATGACAGCTATATTCCAAACATCCCCCCATATTACCAAGTTACCCAAATAGCCTTTGGCTTATCAACTACCTTTAATTTCCCTGATGTACCTTAAAAAAAGAACAATAAATGTCTCAGAAAAACTACTCCACTATGGCAAACCTAGCTCTAAAAGCTTATGCTCAAAATTTCTAAAGGTCTGTGGTACTTTCACTGCAGTGCCCTTAGGACATGTTATAAATAGTGCTTTCAAAGCAGGATCAGTCGCTCATGCAAGGAAAATAGTAGCTATAATACTCTTGCCAAATCAAGGTCATAAAAATAAGGGGGCATAGTTCAGCTCAGTTTCTATTTAATTTCCCTCGTAAGATTCTATTGAAAGTCATGTTTTTATAGATCACATACCATGTCAGCTCATACGTACTACCCAGTGTCCAACAACACAGGTATGAAAAAGGTTATGTAACTTATTCAGCACTCTTGCCCTTTAAAAGTAATGTGCTGAGACACATGAATCAAGGAGAACTGACCCATGTTATTTTTCATGATCTCACTCAAGCATTTGATTCTGCAGACCATTAGAAATTGCTAAGTGAAGTCTGCTTGTATGGTGTAATAAATATTAAATTACAACGGTTCACTGTCATCTTCAGTAATAACTTTTTGAGGTCAACACAAACCAACATGTGTGTGTGTGTGTGTGTTTAAGTATGCATTTAATGCACATGAAAATCTTGCTACCTTAAAAAGATGATTAAACTATCTTACCTTAGAAGGTAAATGCCTTCAAGGGTTTGGGTGTGGTTTGACTCTACCTTCACCTTGCACAAATTAATGAAGTTTTTTCCAAACCATGGGCTACTATTGCATCCTATCATGCAGTGTATCACTTTCTCACAAAGAAAGCTTGGTTAACTATGGCTACATGCAAAACATGATATATCTGGCAGTTGGTGCAGTGGGTTAATGTGGAAACCTGTAGTCCTTGTGGCACAGGGTTTGATTCCCTCTGCCTTCACTTGCATACTGTGTGCCCATAAGCAATGTACAGACAGTACTCCTGGGTTACCCAGAAAAGGGTCTGTGTGTCCAGTGGGCGGGCCTGGTTAACAACTGGGGTATTACTGTTATCATTATTACTACTAGTATTTACTTGTGTCTGCTGAGAGAGCAAGCAAATAAATGAACGTTACTAAGCAAACTTCAAAGAGTGGAAAACAAAAGATCTAAGGCAGAATGGTGTTCAGTTTTGTATAGAGCCAACTTACTTATCTTTAGTCTACTATAAAATCATTAAACATGGCATATCTCTGCACAACACCCTCTAAGTGAAAACTTCATCTTGGTTTCTCAGATCCAGCAGACATATTAATTTGGAAACCTTATTTTATTCTGTCCATTGCTCTTCTTACTGAAATCAAAAGATGGCCAACTCACTGAACAGGACACTTGTATTTTGTCCCATTCTTTCTGTGACCATTGAGCTTCCCCCTCCAGACACTCTGGTGATCCATTTACCCCAAACCCCTCCAAGAGAAAGTCCTATGTCTCATTCATTATTTGGGGACGAGGCTCACACATATAGATTCCTATCAGCACATTGGCTGCAAAATATCCATTGCTCAATTATGTAAATATAGTCTGCTAAAAAAAAAAAAAAAAAAACATTATGTGAACCTAAAAAAGAGTTTATCTGCAGGTGGGCAAATCACGGTCACATGAGGAAAAGAAAAATCTGCTTATTGAAAGTACAAACTACCATATCTTATCCTCACTTGTGATCAACAGTGAACCAAAAACAAAGTATCCACATCAGTAAATCATCGCTTTAATAGTTAAAAATGAAAATAAAAATCCAGTTAAGCACTTTTGTCACAAAACACATTTTATAAAGACTTCATCTGCCTAGAACTAGGAGTTCTGATGAAGTCTTATGAAAGGTGCTGGAAGAAGAAAATGCTTAACTGGATTTTTATTTTAATTTTTTTAACTAGTAAAGTGATTATTTCCTGCATCTTGGGACTTCCTTTACTGACATGGATACTTTGTTTTTGTCTCACTGAAAGCTGGATTCAGTGAACTGTATTCAAAGATTTTGCTTTCAGGAGTGGTGTTGCTATTTGTAAGGAGGATCAGTTTTGGGATCGGCATACAATGGGCATATGTAATGCCCTGGCATGCCTCTGTGGGATGTGATCAGCTGCAATAGCTTTCATGCCTTCACTCATCTACAACTGACCCTGGGAACTTCCAACCAATAAGCCTGACCAGTCTGATCTGTAAGGCTATGGAGCAAATCATTATGGAACTCATAAATGGAGAGATTGGGAACCTCCAGTCGCTGGACCCCACACAGTTCGGCTTCGTCAAGGGCAGATCATGCCTCCTGAACCTGGTGGATTTCTCTTAGAGACAGTTACTCAGGCTATAGATAAGGGAAAGGAGGTACACACAGCTTACATTGACCTTGCTAAAGCATTTGACACCATTCCCCATTCAGGTATTATTGATAAGCTCACCAGCCTGGGCATAAACCCTTACGTCACAAGATGGATCGCAAACTGGCTCTCAGACAGATCCCATAAAGTAAGAGTAGTGGGATATATGTCCAAATCCAGACCAGTAACGAGTGGTGTGCCTTAGGGCTCTGTCCTGGGGCCCCTCCTGTTTGGCATATACTTCTCAGAAGTACAAGCAAGCACAGAAGGGCTGTGGCTGACTAAGTTTGTGTACGACTGCAAACCGGGTGCTATAATAGAGTCTCTGGCCGACATGGAGATCCTCCAGAAGGGCCTTAATGAGACTGATGCATGGTGTCAAAGCCATGGTCTCAAGCTAAATGCAAAAAAATGCGTAGTAATCCCCTTTGGAAAAAACAGAGTACCCGCAAACTATAACATAGGAGGTAATCCCCTGAAATCTGAAGAAGAAATAAGGGATCTAGGGACCCAAGTAGATAGTCAGCTTTCCTTTGATAACCATGTTGCCAAAGTGGTTAGAAAATCATTCTATGTGACCCATCTGATCACAAAAGGGTTCGCATCAAGATCTAAGTATGTAATGGTGCCCCTCTACTCTTCCCTCATCAGACCCATTATTGAGTACAATGCACCAATTGGAATGTACCTGGCTAGACATCTCCAGCAGCTGGAGAGACCACAGAGATACCTAACCAAGAGGATTACTGGCCTCAAACAGTTGCCCTACGCAGCACAACTGAAAAAGCTAAGACTGTTCTCTGTTGCCTACTGCTTTCTCAGAGGTGATCTCTGTCTAACGTACAGAGCCATGTCCAACCCAGAATTGTTGAACATGCTCCATCTTAGCAAAACCAAATCTACTCGAGCTACATGCTCTAGGGATATGAACCTCAACACAAC
Source organism: Protopterus annectens (assembly GCF_019279795.1). NCBI lineage: Eukaryota > Metazoa > Chordata > Ceratodontiformes > Protopteridae > Protopterus > Protopterus annectens. The sequence goes on along the minus strand of NC_056741.1, from coordinate 768,867,373 downwards.
AATGAATAGAACATGCTGGAGGGATAGATTCCCTTCACAGAGACTTCCCTTACTATGGAACAGGGTCCCGATCTACATATGACAGAGCCCCTCACTATCACTCTTCAAGAGTAACCTTGATGAGTGAATGGGTAACAGAAAGTTCACACCGAGGATCACACCAACAACACTACTAGATAGGGTCCAAGGGTACTAGCTGCTAGTACAAGGGTCTAGGGAACTACTAAAGGGGCGGTGAATACCGCACAATGTGTCTGGGCTAATATATGCCTTTGGGCAGATAGCCCAGTACCAACCTATGAACCTATGAACCTAAAGGGTATTCTGTCATAGAGACTGATTACATGCCCCTTGCCTCCCCCCAAAGAGAAGTAAACAAGCTAAGCCTTGTCATTCTTCATCCCCCCTCAGCCAGGTCCTGTAGGTGTCCAAGCTGCAAACTGAACTCAGATCACCTGGGTCATCGTCAAGGCTTTATCCTGTTATGCCAATGGAGCTTGTTCAAACTAATGTATGTTTTAATGCAGTTGTAATATGCATTATGCAGTCATTTTAGAAATGATTACAAAACTAAAATTAAAAATCTATTATCTTGCTATTCAGAACTATTTATTACTTTCTTCTGTCTCTCCACCAAATAAAAGATCATTCTTGATGTTTTAATCAGGGACATATACTCTGTATACAGATGGAAGCTTAACAAGCAGATCTTTCACCCCTAGACACTTTAGTAGGGAGCACCCAAACTAGTTTTCATTCCAGCATAAACCAATATATAGCTACCACTACATTGTTTCAGAACACCAGATCACAAGGCCTGGACTGCATATAGAGTCTAGTGGCTGAATGGGCAATTGGAGGCATTTCTACTCCTTCAGTTAATGTACTTGTCAAAGCCATGGGATTCATTTCAAATAATTTGACATTTCTCAACTGGGCAGGACTGCAGGGTTTTTCATCTCAATCTCCAATTCCTGAATTTATCAACTTAGATGATCTCCTTAATTCATGATGGGCATTTCTTTATAAGTAATGCTCTATAAGTCTTGAAAGACTTCTGCTACCACAAAGCTGCATTTGTTAAACTGGAATAGTTTTTTTTCGGTCTGGTCTGAATGTCAGTGGCTACACCCATTATCTTGCTCTGTACCTAACTTAGTGAAATATCTTTATCAGTTATTTCAGTCCTGGTCTTGAAAATTCCTCACCAAAGGTATAATTGAAGTGCTGTTCTTTAGATGAGACTTTAAACTAAGGTTCCATCTATCTCAGTTGATGAAGGCTTAGGTGGACATGAAATATTCCATAAAGCTAATCAAACAAAGAGTAGAGGGACATTAAAATTGTATTAAAATATGTAAAAAGCAACAAGACCCCAAGATCTTTGGCATATTTAGATAAAGCCCTGACTGCAAACCAGCAGACCCAAGTTCATCTAGAAGCTTGAGTGCTGGAAGAGCTGGTTAGGGGAAGGTGGGGGTCAATGGCTTATGCTGGCTTGTCCATGGGGGGGAATGGTGGTCCTGGTCAGCCAAAGTACTCCTACACAAATAGATGCTTGCATGACAACAGTGGCCACAGGACTGGGGACAGGGGCTTGGTGCTTAAAGCCAGTGATGTTAGCTGTCATAGGTAGGTATGTGGGAGCATGCACATGCCAGTGGTGGGCATTGAATGCCCCCATGGTGATGGCCGTGATAGGGTGGACTTAGTGACATAAGCATAAAAAGGCCCTGATGGCTACTTGTATGACAGTTCCTGAAGATGGGAGTGCTAGTGGTTAGAAAACAAAGGGGGCAAATAGCTTAAACAAAGCAACAAATTCAAAACAATATAAAGAATAAAAGTCTTTATATACAAAATAAACATAAAATACAGAAAAGCAGATTATGCATGGCAACTAACTGCTGAAGAACAGAAAATTCATGCACCCCGCCCAAGCGCTTACACTAGAACAAATGTACTTTTTTTCAAGATAACAGAAATATCCCATATAGAATTATACAGGAAATGACCACATCTTACCTATAGACCACATCTTACCAATATCCTATCCGTACAGTCAACAAAATTAAAAATAAGACAAAAATAATTACCAGACTGCAGCATTCACAATGTGACAGAATTTATAAATGGTACAATTAATTTAAGATTATGATGCTGTGAAACCCTTTGTATTTGTAAGCAAGAAAAATGTGTTCTACTCTTCCTGTGCAAGTGAACTAGGTTAGGTCCTACACATGATAAATATCTTGGGCAAGTTAGTACTAGATCTGTCCACAGAACTGCATTCACTGACAGGCTTACTGAAGAAAAATGTATGCTGATCATGAGGGAATGTTCAAGTGCAAGCAAGCTTTCACCAAAGTTAAACAATGCTAATATCTAGTCCAGTGCTCCCTTACTATGATGTCATGAATCCTACAGCTGTTAGAATTGGTGCCAGTAATTTTGGACTAGGTTCTGCTTTACTCTAGATGGATGAACAGGTTTTAAGACCTGTTACATATTGATCCAGAATGCTAGACGATGCATAACAAAGATAATCTTAAACTGAAAAAGACTGCCTTGCAATTATGCTGGCATGAGAAAGATTTTCAAGATACCTAAAGGGGCTAGAGAGTTTCACCTTCAGAGAGAGCACAAAGCACTTCCTCTGATTACTTTTTATGACTTGGACAAAGTACTATGCAGTTACCAAAGGTTGCTTATGATATTGAAATATTTCAATGCCAGAGCAACCTAAGTGCCTGGAAAGCAATTAATTGTACCCAACTTATTATTCCAAAATCTACTGAAGAATATATTGCTGCCTATGTTCAGAGCACTATGGCAAATCAGTCAATGACTACATAAAGGCTAGAGAAACCCAAACAAGCTGAAACACAAGAGTGAGTTACAAACAGTCATTAAATACATAAGGTCTGGTTGGCCATACTGTTTGATAGAGGCAAAGAATCTGAGATATAAATTAAAAACCATTAAAGTATAATAGCCTGAACACAATGGTATGCAACTGTATCAAGACAGAACTGCTGTACCCTATTCACAACATGCTGAAGTATAAAAAATACACAAGTGCCACTAAGGCCTCTAAAGTGCTGTGAAAGAGCCAATATCATTGTATGGGGGCCTAACATTACAACAGATATTGCAAATCTTGTGTCAAAATACCAGTTTTGCATTATGCATAAACCATCCCAGAGAAACGAGTCATTGCTACCAAAATAATTTACTACAAAGTCATTGGTAGAAAACAGCTGCTGACTTAATGTGACTTAGAAATACTATTTGTGTCAACCATTACTAACCAACAAATTATTGCTACATTTAAGACAATATTTACTAGATATGGCATTGCCAGTGAACTAATCACACACAGTGGTAAACAGTTTGTATCCGCAGAGTTCTAGCAATTTGCTGAGGACTATTGTTTCATACTTGCTACCTCAAATCCTCATTACCCACAGTCTGATGAAACTGCTGAGATAGTGGTCCAAAGTGCTAAAAAGATTCTTTAATTCTTTGCTGGTTAGAGGTAGATGAGGCTCAACAATTAACAGTTAAGGTAGGAGGAGATGAGATAAAAGTAGTGATGTATAGTCAGTCTGCAAGGAAGTCTCCAGGAACAGATAGTATTCACGTGGAAGCTTGGAAGCAAAGAGGGATGAAAGTGATAAAGATCTAGAAGGTTTTGTTTAACAATACTTTAAAAAGAGAGGAAGCACCAACATCCTGGAAGAAAGCTGTGGTGGCTGTAATACCTAAAGATGGTCTAGACCTATCAGACCCAGCTTCATATAGGCCCATTAAAATTTTAAATCATGGTTATAAAGTGTTTATGTCTATAATAGTTAAAATATTGAGAAGGATGTTGCTGAACTTGATAGTTATGGGTCAGTGTGATTTTGTGGAAGGTAGGCAAACATTTGACAACACTATTAGAACAATGATGATCCAGAGGGAAGCAGAATTTAAGAAAATGCTGCTATTGTTGGCGGGTTTTGATGCAGAGTAAGCATTCAACAGAGCAGGGATTATATAAGTATGGTAATGGAAACATTTGCATTCCCGGACACATTAATAAGGTTAATTAGGAGGATATATGAGGGATCAGAGGCAAAAATTAAAATGGGAGGGTTCCTCTCTAATAAATTGTGTCTTAACAGAGGAACCAGGTGGGGTGTCCTCTTTCTCCTTTGCTATTTGTGTTATATTTAGAGCCACTGGCAAAGAAAATCAGAGACTCGGAAATCCAAGGTTATAATTGGTACTATAATCAAGAAAAATTGGCTTTATTTGCAAACAATGTTATTTTCTACCTGATAAAACTAGAAAAGGACATCTCAGTGTTGTGCACCATCTTGAGACAGTTTCATGCCTTCTTGGCAGTTCATGTCTTTTTGGGATATGAAATTAATGAAGACAAAACAAAGGCTATAGCTGTAAACTATGTACCCACACATGAACTAGTTCAACAATACCCATGGGGAAATTATAAAATTAAGTATTTAGGAGTATGAGTTAAAAAGAATTCTGTTATGGTAGCTAAGGATATGTGGGAAGAGACTAAAAAGATAATACAAAAACTGAGAAACTGGAAGCTTTTGTTTATGAAAATGGATAATTGGATACAAACAGTGAAAATGGTTTTAGTCCATTTAATTTTATTTACAAGGCAATCATATTTTTATCAACCAGAGGAGAGGTTGTGGACAGTAATTAATAAACAGATGAAGAATGTTGTCTGGGTGGGGAAGAAGGCAAGGGTCAAGTGGGATTAGTTGATCATTCCAATAGAACTGGGTGATTTGGGACTGCCTGATTTGAAGGTATATTTTAGAGCTACACAGTTGGGGCTCTTATACATAATACAGGAGATGGGGGATGATGGTGAAGCAGGGGAAATTTGGGAGGAGGGAGGGTGTGGGATTTTGAATGCAGGTACTTTGGGAGGATGGCAGTGACCATGTGGAGTACTGTGTTCATGGAGAGGTGGAAGGTGTTCCAGGAACTGAGCCAACATGGAGTGTGGGGTGGGGAAGGGAGATTCCGCCAATGATTATGGCTGCAGTTGGGGGTGTAGAGGGTAAGCATGTGGGTGCTGAAGTTTTCTGGAGAGGACTGGCAGGGGAAGCAAGGTATTGGGAGAGGATAGCTAGAGATGGAAGGGTGGTGGAGTGGGAGGAGGCTGGGGGATGTTTGGAGTATGGGCTGGAGACTACCTTCCCTGTCAGGGATTGGTATCGGAGTGTGGGCGGGGGAAGGTGGTGAGGGTTCCTGGGTAAAGGACCAACTCTGTTGAAGTTTTTGATTGAGTTTGGAGTAGAGACTACTAATGGGGAAGGGATAACTGGTATGGCATATGGGTCAATTTGGACAGATTGGGTGGGATTGGGGGAGATGGACAGGTGGTTCACAGGGAGATGGTGGGGGGACATGTTTCTGTGTGTGACTCCCGACTGCGTAGCAGAATCTGGAAGATTTGGGATTTTTGTTTGGATGTGTTTGCATAGGTATTTTTGTGCCTCAGGGAGACTCCAGGGAGTTCTTTCTTTGGTGAATGGTGGGTTTTGGAGGTGTAGGGGGGGAAGTGGCTGGAAACGTGTTTTGGGAGTTCAGTGGGTTGGGAGACTTTGAGGGTTTCCTGCAGACTACTGTGTCAGAGGTGTTGGGTAACCATGTAGATGTAGCTAGGGAAGTTTTTTTTTGAGCTGGGATTCAAGATCTAAGTTGTCTGGACATGGTGGGACCTTGTTGAATTTAGTTCTGGTGGCTGCCAAGGAAGCAGTTAATGGAGGGCGGAGGCCAGAGTCTGGTTCTACTGTATTTGGGGTGATGAAAATTGTGGCAGAGATGGGGGAATAGGGATGGGATATTTTGGAAAAGAGCTAGAGCAAATTGAATGGAGATGGATAGAGGTTCTGGGAACAATGCATGCAGAGTGGGATTTTGGAGATGGGGGTTTGAGGGAGGGCAAGAGTTGATCAGTTTATGTTGTGTAGGATTGAAGAAAGTTGTATGGAGGAATGCGTGTAGTGTGGTGTGTTTGTGGCTGTGAACATGTTGACATGGTTTGTCTTATTTTGGTTCAGTGAAGGTGCTGAAAAAATAAAAAGATTCTTTGCCAACCCGATCCTTACAGAATACTTGTGTCTTACTGTGCTACTCCACTCACTGCCAGTTGATGCACCCCTGCACAGCTAATGTATGGAACACAAATTAGGACTAGTGTACCTATGCTGGAATGTAAACTGGAACTAAGCCTGTTATACTGAAATCTATAATGAGGAATGACCAAAAAGCAAACTATTCTACTATTCTTACAAGTGCATTTGTAGCAGGTGATATTCCACCCAATGTCTGTCTGTCATTCAACCAGGTCAACTGGTGTAGTAATGAAAAAAAAAAAAAACAATGGAACAAGGTCCTACATGGTGTAAAATGACAATGGTGCCTTGGTGAGGTAATAGAGAGGCAACTATTTGGGACACTTACTGACAGCATTCTTTTTGGAATACACAACGGCTTAATTACTGGGGCCATTTTTATCAACCTCATCTGATACTTTGATCTTGTCCACTGCACAGTTCTCTTAGACCATCTCACTGAATTAGGCTTTAGTGATGACACAGTACACTGGTGCTTCTCTAACCATCTCTTCTCAGTGAACTTCAACTTTTCCACCTCTCCATCAAACCATTTGCAGAAAGGCAGCCCCCAGGGATCTATACTGGCAAGTCTGCTCTTTTCCATCTACATTAACAAATTCTCCCTTGACTTATTCCATCTTCCTGTCCTACTTTATATTGATGACATGGTTCTGTTCTGTTCCAATCATTCTCTCCCTTCTTTCTTGAACTCAATCTTCAGGTTGATTTTTATGCCTTTTTTCAATGGGTCACTGATAAACAATTATTGCTTAACTGTTCTAAAACAAAAACAATGCTTTTTGGAAGTAGACAAAAGCTTACTTCTATCCCCAGATCCCTACAAATTCTCAGTCATCTGAATAACACTACTGAAAACATCATTTCATTTAAATATGTAGTGTTTTGCTCAGACCCCTTCCTAAATTTCCATCTCCACATTGACTTCTTATTCTTCTTTCGGCTTTAGGGGTCACCACAGTGGATCATCTGTCCTCTCATGATTGATAGTGGAGTTTTATGGTGTCGAATTGTCAGCCCAGTGCCCAACCTTCCACAGAAGGCACACACACTCACACCAAAAAAAATAATCTCTCTCCTATTCTAGGTTAATAGGATCTCCTTTTTTTTCTTTCTAGACCCTATAGGAATACTATAGATAAAGGTATCATACTGACTCAGAGTATGGTCTTCCTCTGTTTGTTGCAGCCTCTAAAAGAAATGTATTCATCACTCAAATCTTAATAAATGCCATATGCAGGTTCATCAATCTCTCCCAAGAAGTGGGCACCACTGCAAAATCATTGAAAAAAGCAACTGGCTATCTGTGAAACAATGTGCTAACCTACTTGCCTCTCAGATGTTTAAACGTATCAAAAATGAGACCCCCCCACCTCCACAAGCTTTTAAACTAATCAGGGATTCAACCAACATACAACCTTAGAAGCCTTAACCACTCAGGTCTTCTTTCTTCAAACCCCCCCCCCCCAATCTAGGCTCTATTGCATAAACTATGCCTTCTCAGTCTTTGGCATCAAACTGCAGGAATCTCTCCCTTCTACCCCATTTTTCAATCAGAACTAAAAGCACACTAGAAGACTCAAGGAAGATGCAATTCATCTCTCTCTTTCTCTGGTCATATAACTAAACCTATTCGTAGCCTGCTTCCCTCTACATACCTTGCTCTGACTCTACTTTTCATTGTTATTCTTTCAACATGCCAAATCTGATGTCCACTCTGTATACAATATCTATATTTATTGCGTCTTGTCGGTCACTTTGTATATAGTTTCATGTATCTATTGTCCTTATAGCCCCTGGCTAACTCTGATATTCACTATGTAATGTATGTATATATTATGTTTTATCATTCATGTAAGACTGAACTAAGTCTAGTGGGATCAGTACTCTACCCTGGGTAAGAAATTCAAAATAAATAAAATAAATAAACCGCTGATATATCCAGGCAATTCCCAAAGATTCTCAGTGTGAAAGTTGCATATCAGAGAGTCACACCCAGGCGTTCAAACTAAGTATGATATGTTTCTTAGCCAACCATTGAATGTTTTATCTCGACCAGCTATCTGATGTAAAAGTAGAAATTCCTAATCTGAAAATATGGTATGACGACACTCAGACTGTCCCAAATGCAAACTTCTTAAACCCAAACAAGACTGTTCCTAATGCTACCCAGACAGGTCCGTTGAGAGAGACTGGACAAAACTTAAAATACTTTAAAACTGTTTCTGTAACTCTTTTCCCTTTATATGTTTTTGTCTGGTGAGAATAACCAGAATTAGCCATGATGTCCACCTTCCCGAGTGCTATTGTGACAAAAAACATATGAAATGGACGAATAAGTAACTGATTTATTTTCTTGGAATACAAAAGATAATGTGCATTATATTGCTGAGAATTGCTTACCTACCTTCCTAAATGGACGAATAAGTAACTGATTTATTTTCTTGGAATACAAAAGATAATGTAACTGATTTATTTTCTTGGAATACAAAAGATAATGTGCATATTATTGCTGAGAATTGCTTACCTACCTCAAATGATGATATTGAAAAAAAAATGACTTGTTGAAATGTGTCTAACATTTTAGAATTAATCTAAATTAATTTAGGATATTGTTTCTCTGTATTTAATCTGTCATTTTCTATCAATTTCCACTATTATAACTTAGTTACTAATACAGCAAACTTTTAGCCAGGTGCTTGGGCAGTCTAAGAGATGATGGTGATTATTTTGTGAGAGAGGATACACAGCTGCTATTTCTGGATAGCTAGCATTACTGGCTGGAGATAAAAGCTGTTATTTCATTCATTGGCTTGTTTAACTTCTTAGCTCAGCTATATTGTAACTACTGAGACTTGTTTGGTGTCTTTTGTTACAAGACTTAGATAGCTCATCACAGTGCACACATGCTGGAAAAGCTATAAGTGGCATTATGACTTTATTTTAAAGCACAACCCCCCCCCCCCCAGTAAAGTATAATTTATTTTGCAGTCATTGTCACCTGTTGATTTCTGTAGTTTTACTATTATTTAAATGTTCTTCTTATTTTATTTTGTCTTCCTTGCTGAAATTGAAATATTGTTTGTAAAGTCAGCTGGCTGAACTTTAACTGATGTGTTGCTTCCCTCTGCTAAATCTACTTCTTTCTCACCGTGTTAACTGTTTCTGTCATTTTAATACCATTTAAACAAGTTCTGATCATTTATTTAATTTTCTTTGATTGTAATTGAAGTGTTGTGTTATACAGTCACCTGACTGAATTCACTCATTACTATTTTATTTCCCTGTACTTAATCTAATGTTTACCTCCATTTCTGCTGTTTATAATCCGTTTCAGATACAGCAAATCTGGATACAAACGGCAGCTTACACAACACGCTGACTGCCACCACTCTCAGCAAAAATCCAGCTAACACTAGGCAGTAACAGGAAAAAATACAAACAGCAACGAAGATCCAATCTTCTTTTAATACACAAAAGGTTTAGCGCTTTCACTTGCCTTAGGCAAGCTTCATCAGAACACAAAATTCATTCAACCAACAGTTTATATATATTGAAAAAGGCGCCAAAACTGGCTGATTGAAGTCAATTACATAAAATTTAAAACAATGTCAGTGATTTACAGACTCATTAAAAAACAACCATTCTAACTTGAAAAAGTATATATGATGAACATAAATATAAAAATATTTATAAATTGACCTAATACCTAACCAAAAGACATTAAGAAATAAATATACTAAAATCAATCTCTTAAAAGTAAGGATTTGATTGAAAGATAGTCATTAATGCCAGGCAAGGTAGTGGCATCCGTGTATACTTGCCACCATAATTCTCTGTATAGCAAGTAATTTTTAATGTTGCCACCTCTAGGATTATTCTTTAATAATTCCTTAATGAGGATTGTGTTAGAATATAACTTCATATATTATGAAGGAGAAATATTCAGGCAGACCAGTGGTGTTGCAATGGGTGCTGCCTGCGCACCTATTTTTGCAAACCTGGTCATGTTGGACTGGGAAGAGAATTATGTTTTGAACAGCCCCTACTATGACAAAGTAGTGTATTATTCCCGGTTTTTAGATGACATTTACATCCTTTGGATGGGTGACACCAACACATTTGACAGCTTCACTAATTATTTGAATTCTAGTTGTGATTACCTCAACTTCACCTCCTCTCATAACAACTTTGGTGTACCATACTTAGACACTTTGGTTTCTAAGGACTCCAATGGATTTAAATCTAGTATTTATAGGAAGGTGACTTTTTCAAATTCTTATTTAGATTTTCACAGCTGTCACCCCTATAAGTTAAAAAGGAACATCTTTAAAGGCCAATGCATCAGAGCCATTAGAATGACTTCTAAATTTGATGATATGGTAAAAGAATTGAAATTTATATCTGGCTTGTTTATCGAGAGGGGATATGACAAGGTAATGTTGAATGACATTACTACATATGTTATGAGACAATGGGGGGTTAAATATTCCCCGTTGTTGGGGGAGCTGAATGAGTCAGCAGGACATGGCCCTGACAATGAGGGTACGTCTAGTACTATTTTGAACATTTTAGATGGATCTGACAATCCCTCTTTGAAACGTACTCAACCATTTTTCAATGCTTTTATTATCGAATATGGCCCATACAGTCAGATGCTTAAAAATATAGTGATTAATAATTGCCACATTTTAACTTCTACACAGGATATATCTGACAGGGTTGGTTCCCAACCATATTTTGTGTTTAAAATGGGTAAAAATTTGAAACACATTATGGAAAGGGAGATTTCACCCTTTTCTCATCAAGGTACTAGCACTTCTAAATGTGGGACATGCCATCAGTGCTCTTATATATATGAGCCCAATACCATTTGTCTAAACAATATATGTTGTACTAGGCTCTATTTAACTAAGGGCAATTGTAGATCTACTATGATGGTGTATATTGCAATATGTATGTCTTGTCAGTTTTTCTATATTGGCAAAACAGAGAGACAGCTTAGACAAAGAATTTATTCCCACATGTATTCTATAAGGAAGAAGGACACTAAAAATACCCTGTTCAGACACATATCCAATTATGGTGCTGAACACAATTTTAAGTTTGGTATATTGGAATCTGTTAAGAATAATCCTAGAGGTGGCAACATTAAAAATTACTTGCTATACAGAGAATTATGGTGGCAAGTATACACGGATGCCACTACCTTGCCTGGCATTAATGACTATCTTTCAATCAAATCCTTACTTTTAAGAGATTGATTTTAGTATATTTATTTCTTAATGTCTTTTGGTTAGGTATTAGGTCAATTTATAAATATTTTTATATTTATGTTCATCATATATACTTTTTCAAGTTAGAATGGTTGTTTTTTAATGAGTCTGTAAATCACTGACATTGTTTTAAATTTTATGTAATTGACTTCAATCAGCCAGTTTTGGCGCCTTTTTCAATATATATAAACTGTTGGTTGAATGAATTTTGTGTTCTGATGAAGCTTGCCTCAGCAAGTGAATGCGCTAAACCTTTTGTGTATTAAAAGAAGATTGGATCTTCGTTGCTGTTTGTATTTTTTCCTGTTACTGCCTAGTGTTAGCTGGATTTTTGCTGAGAGTGGTGGCAGTCAGCGTGTTGTGTAAGCTGCCGTTTGTATCCAGATTTGATCTCCACAACTCGCAGTTGTTCAGATACAGCAAAGGTTTAGCCAGGAGTGTGGGCAGGCTGAGAGATTGTGGTGCCTATTCTGTGAGAGAGGATAAGCAGCTGCTATTTCTGTAAAGCTAGCATTATTAGCTGGAGACAAACGCTACCTAAAAGCTGTTTTTGATTGCTTTGTTTAAGTTCTTAGCCTGGCTATATTTTGCAGAGCTGTGCTTTGTGCAATGCTGTGCAAATTTGCACTTGATAGATGCAAGCACTATGAATGAAGCTTTACTCCTAGCAAGCTTAGAGCCGTACCCATTAGCAGGTTGTGGTAAAGGCACCACCCCTTTATAAAGGACCAGGTTGAGTCACTGTAAGTGGCTTCTACCTCAGTAGTACACCTCCACTAGTTAACTATTATAGTACAAATGTCTAGATATGTCTTATAATGCTGTTCAGTGTAGTCTTAGTTCCCCCAGATTTTATACTCTTGTCCTAAATGGAAGGTCAGCCAGATTGTCTTTCTCCAGTTGTCAGCCTCATAACACTTGGTATACTTAGCAGTGTAGCAGCTACCTGACGCTCACAGGCAAAGAAGTTATCTTATCACAAACTACCTGTGTGAGATGCAAATATTTAACTAAAATTTGAGGCATCATTCTCACCAACAAATGCAGTCTGTGAGGAGCATGCACCCCTGCAGCACTCCACATAAACACATGGAAGGTTGTCATGTGCTGAAGCTCTGAAAAAGTCACTGCCTAAGCCTCCAAGGTAAAACAAGACCTAGTCTCAGCAAAAATTAAATACCACAACACATGTTGCAACATCCACAATCAACAGTCACCAGGAAAAAATTGCCCCAAATCAGGTATGCTGAATCTCTCCAGTAACAATAATGTACTGGTGATTGGTGATAGTAAGATATGAAGAGTTTACCCTCATGAGGTTGGGCAAAACAAAGTGACGGTGAATTGTCTTTCCAATGCTAGATCTCTGACGTCTAAAGGGCCCTCAAGACCCTGAGGATGAACAAATACAACTACATGGTAGTGATCCATGTGGGTGTAAATGACCTGGTGAGCAAAACTCTAAGGGAATTGCAAAGAGACATCTCTCTGTGCTCTCCAGGCATATCACAAATGCAGGAAAGACTCTAGTATTGAGCATAATTGTACCTTTGCTAAGAATGATATTGAGGTACAAAGAAAATATGATTGATTTCAACAACTGGTTCAGTACCTGGTGGTATTCAGTATGTGTCAGCATGGGATGAACTGCTCAGCTTTACTTGCTTTGCCAAGAATGACTTGCACCTCTCATTTTCAGGCTTCTGCATACTGGCTAAAGTATTCTTTGCTTTCATAAGTGCCGTTTTAGACACAGTCAAGCTAATGGATATTCTAGCCTAAAAAGCATAGCAAACAAAGCACCAAATAATATTAGTGTGGTGCTGATCAGAGCTAGGATTATTACTGAAACCTGATTTAAGCATACAGAAAGCACTTCATCTGTATCAGGTTTTTCTGCCTACTGTGCCTTTAGACCTGATAGAAACTGCAGTAGAGTATTGATATTTGTTAAAGACCACATTACCTCAAGACAGACTCCTTGGGACCGACAAACTTAACTTAAATGAGGTTGAACTCATTCTAAATAAAATCAGCTATCAAATCATAGCAATTTACAGGACACCCCACAAAGACCCCTGAAAACCATGTCCATTTCTTAAATACATTGGCTGAACTTTGTTTCCAAAAAAAAAACTCCATCATCCTGGAAGACTTTAGTTATCCATCAATAAACTGGGAGACCTATACCTCAAATGTAGGCTATACTCAAAAATTCCTTAATTTCTTTAACAGGAATTCCTTGGCTCAAATAGTCAAAGATTCCAGTAGATTTCAATATGTTTTTGGCCTGGTCCATACAAATGTGACAGCTATATGTACTGTCCCATTGGTATACCTTTCCACACTGAAGTTTGACCACAAATTGATAATCCTCTCTTTGAAACTCTCTAAACCAGCAGGGGCAAATATCACAATATCCAAAGTCTTCTGATGTGCACACTTCTTACAATTATATGATGAGGTCTCAACGTTCAAATATAACTGTTTCCTCTAAAAATGTAGACATGACTATCAGTTATACAAATAAACTGTATGCTCACTTAGAAAACTGTATAAGCCTGTCAGTCCTTATAAAACTAAATAAAAAAGGAAAGAAAAGACCAGCCTGGTGGTCCACATGCATAAGTAAATAATACAATAAAAGAAAAAGCTCATTAAAATATGTAGCAAAAGTAAAACCCCACAATCAAGGTCAGCATCAAAGGTTTATCCAGGGTACTGAAATGCACCATCAGGACAACTAAGACTTTCTAGGTAACATAGGCTAGCACTGGGAGCTAAGGCTAATTACAAATCCTTTTTACCTATGTCAGGATGTTTCAAAATAACACCCAACATTACTCTGAACTTAATCAAAATGACACTAACTACTCTGATCCAGTGGCTATCACAAATATACTGGCAAAAATAATCAGGCCTAGCTTTACCCCAGTTATAGCTATATAAAGCTCACACATACCTAAACTTTCCAAAATAAAAATGCATCTTCTATGTGATCTAAGATCATACTAATCTGCCCGCTGACAGCACTAAACATTAGCTGGTGGATCTACTCCTATAACTGTTTAACCCAAGCTTATCCACTGGCTCTGTTCCTCAAGTTTGGCACACAGCGGTTGTGATGCCTCTTTACAGGGGTAGCTTCACAACAGATCTTGGGAATTATAGACCCATCAGCATGACAAGCTTCACTTGGAAGGTGATGAAACAGGTCAAAAAAGTCCTGATAAACTACGATATAAAAAAATCTTATGAGACTTGATCCCCAGCAGTGTGGCTTTGTTAAGGGTATATTCTGTCTAGTAAATCTGTTTTTTTTTTGAGAGGATAACACAATCTGTGGACAGTATTCATGTTGTCCATACAGCATAACTTGACCTCGCCAAAGCATTTGATACTATATCACAGCTTGTGTATCAACATTCATTAAAGATAAATAAATGTCTAGATTGATTAAACGACACAAGTCCCTTGAATTACTTCACTTGCAACTGACTGTAGGTAAGACCCCTCTTCAGGTCACTGTCAGCTGTAGGACCCCCTCCATGAATCAGGACATCCACTCAGCCTACTTGGATCTACTTGAGTCAGTCAAGATGCAACCAAACACTCTGGTTTTGAGTGACTTAAACCACCCATCCATAGACATGGTAAATTATATGTGTTCTAATTCATTTGCCCAAAGGTTCTTGGACTTTAACTCCAATGCCCTGGATCAGCTGGTTGACACACCTACAAGGGGGTCAAACATCCTGGACCTGGTGTTCTCCAACATGGGAGACCACTGCATCACCTCCGGTGTGCGTCCATCCCTGATGAGATCTGACCACAAATCAGTCTCAGTAGAAGTAACTATAACACAAGACCCCCCTTAGTAGCAAGTAGACTAAAAAACTTCTCCAAGGCCAATTACAATCTCTTATGTGATGGCATAAATGGTTTCATAACCCCTCCCCCCACTGATGGAACAGACAGCTATGCTGAGTTATATACCAATGCTTTATATAAGCACCTGTACAATTATTGACTCTGCTGTACCTGATTGAACCAAAGCAAGATATTCAAGGAAAACAAACCTGCCTAGTGAACAACTGCCATTAATAGGCTATACAATAGGAAAAAGAAATTGTTGTCTAAGAGCAGGAAAGAGCAGTCTCAAAACTGGAAACAATTTAAACAAGCAAATAAGACTCTGGGTGAAGTCCTCCAAAGCTAACTATGAATCCAAATTAGCTTCCCCTAACTAAGGATAACCACAAGGCGTTCTTTAGTTACATCTGTAACCTCAAAGGTAAGGCCCAGATTTCTGCTGAACTCGTAGTTAATGGTACTACATACACAGACTCTGTGGCTATAGCAAACCTGCTGGCTGACAGGTTCAGTGAAAACTTCACTCCCCTGTCCTCGCCACATACACCCCAAAGCATCCGAAACACCTGCCCCGCGCCTAGTATCTCTGAGGAGCAGGTCTTAAATGCCCTCTCCAAGGCCAAAAACACAGCCTCTATGGGACCAGACAACTTTTCAGACTGTGTTATACAGGGGTTAAAACAGGAATTAGCATCACCATTAAACATGCTTTTCAATCACAGCCTAAGCACTGGCTTCAATCCAGTAGAATGGAAAACAGCTACTGTCATCACTTTGCACAAAGTGGGTGCATCCACAGACCCTGGGAACTATAGACCCATTAGCCTGACCAGCCTTATCTGCAAGGCAATGGAACAAATCATCATGGACCTTATTAACAAAGATTTAGCAAATATCCAAATGCTCAACCCCACTCAGTTTGGCTTTGTCAAGGGGAGATAATGCCTGTTAAACTTGGTGGACTTCTTCGAGACAGTCATCAAAGCCCTAGATGAGGGCAGATCTGTACAAGCAGCCTACCTAGACTTAGCCAAGGCCATTGACACAATCACCCACTCAGGCATCATTGATAAACTCATTCAGCTGGGTATCAACCCATATACTGTCAGGTGGGTTGCAAACTGGCTCACTGATAGAACTCATATTGTCAAAATAGGGGACTCTACCTCCTCCAACAGACCCGTAACCAGTGGTGTTCCACAGGTTCATAGGTTCATAGGTTGGTACTAGGCTATCAGCCCTAGGGCCTATACAAGCCTAGCCATAATAATTCCCTGGCTATTTCTTCCCGCACTATTTACTTCCCTGGACCCCTGTCTAGCAGGGTGACTGACGTGATCCCTGGGGTGAATTTCCTTTCTCCCATCCAATCGTCAAGGTTCCTTTTGAAGAGGGCCAAAGAGGCAGTCTGCTTGACATGTATGGACAATCTGTTCCAGAGTCTGGGGAGTATCTGGGTCAGGAACCTATCCCTCCAGCATGTTTTGTTTATTGTGATGACAATGTTTAGATCCCTGGAGCATGTGGCTCTGAGGGATTGGGATTTCTTTAAGTGTAGCATGTCCAACAGCTCTGGGTTTGACATGGCCTTGTATGTTAAGCAGAGATTGCCTCAGAGTAGACGATATGCGACAGAGTATAGCTGGAGTTTTTTAAGGCAGTCAGCATAGGGCATCTGCTTTAGACATGTGATTCTTTTAGTGAGGTATTTCTGCAGCCTTTACTGTTCTTGCAGATGTCTTGAGAGGTACATACCAAATGGGGCGTTGTATTCTATAATGGGTCTAATGAGGGATGAGTACAGTGGGACAATGATCTCCTTTTTTCTGGATGAAAAGCCCTTAGTGATGAGGTGTGCCATATAGAAGGATTTCCTGACTGTTGTGGCAATGTGGTTATTGAAGGTGAGACCACTGTCCACCCGTGCCCCTAAGTCTCTTATCACACTTTCGATGTTTAGTGTACTGCCACCTATGTGGTAATTCATGGATACATGTTTTTTCCCCAAAGGGGATAACTATACATTTCTTGGCATTGAGCTTGAGCCCATGGCTCTGCCACCAAGCATCTGTTTCTGTAAGGCCCTTTTGTAGAGTATCCACATAATTTGGGGATTCAATAATGGCTCCCAGTTTGCAGTCATCTGCAAACTTTGTTAGCCAGAGTCCCTTACTGTTGGCCTGTACTTCAGAGAAGTAGATGCCAAACAAGAGAGGTCCCAGGACTGAACCCTGAGGTACTCCACTTGTCACTTGTCTGGAGCTGGATTTGGAGTCAGCTACTTTTACAGTGTGGGTTCTGTCAGTAAGCCAGTTGGCAACCCATCGAGTGACGTAGGGATTAATGCCCAACTTAGCAAGTTTATCTATGATTCCAGAGTGGGGGATGGTGTCAAAGGCCTTGGCGAGGTCCAGATAGGCTGTGTGGACTGCCTTACCCTCATCCATGGCTCTGGAGACTGACTCGAAGAAGTCAGTCAGGTTCAGGAGACAAGATCGGCTCTTCACGAACCCAAACTGGGTGGGGTCCAATGCTTTAAGGTTGCCAATGTCTTTGTTTATAAGTTCCATGATAATATGTTCCATGGCCTTGCAGATCAGGCTCGTCAGACTGATGGGGCGGTAGTTCCTGAGATCCCAAGGTGGATCCCCCCTTGTGGAGTGGGATAACTGTAGCTGTGCGCCACTCAGTGGGCATGAAGCCTGAGGTGAGGGTATGATTAAACATGACACTTAGGTGAGGTGCCAGTTCATTTTGTAGTTCATGTAGTACACAGCCCAGGATGTCATCTGGTCCCATGGATGCTTATTCTTAGTTTTGGAGAGTGCGTTTTTTACCTGTGTGGCCGTTATTTCCGGAATTTGGCAATCTTCCGGTATTGAGATGGGCCATTTAGGGGGTGTGAGTTGGGTGAAGTTGGCACTGAATCGATCTGCCAGGATATTGGCAATATCCTTGGGATCAGTATATTTAATGCCATTCTGTTGTAGCTCAGAGCATATCTGAGCATTGCCATTTAGATTCTTGACATAGTTATAGAATGCCTTGTGGTTGTCTTTGGAATCTTTGGCAATTTTATTTTCGTAACTAGCTTTGGAGAATTTTATGAGGGATCTCAGCTTCTTACTGAGGCTGGTAAGAGAGTTTTTTGCATCCTGGGATTCTCCTCTTTTCTGCAACAGTTTCTTCCTTTTTGTTGTAAAGTTTGTTTATGGCTGAGGAGAGCATCTTGGTTCTATTTGGGATGGCACGATTCATGCATGAGTGGATGTGCTCGTAATGTGCCTTAGTGTAAGACTCAGCAGTTGAACTTTTAGTTCCCGTCTGCATGGGTGTCATGAAGTTTGTAACTTCTGACTTGAGTAGCATGAAGTTGGCTTTGGAGAAGTTTTTTATGGAGGTTTCCTTACTGGGGGGTGGGGGTGGGATGTGGATGTTAAGGGTGATTAGCTTATTGTCTGACCTGACCTGACCAACGAGGGGGTGACCATAGGTGTGGAGCATCGATTTCCCATGTTGGTAATGACCAGGTCTAGGATATTGGAGCCCATGGTGGGACTATGGATTAGTTGATCCAGGGCATTGGAATTTATGAATTCCAAGAACCGTTGGGCAAAGGTGTTGGTACATGAGTAGTTTTCCCAGTTAATGGCAAGTAGTTGAAATCACCCAGTATTAGGGTGTTTGGTTGTATATTAATATTTTCCAATATGTTTAGAAAGGTGTAGTGAGAATCTTGGGGCATGGGGGATCTGTAGCAAGCTACAATTTGGATTGCAGTCTTACCTAGTGTTAGTTGCACCTGTAGAATTTCAGACGCATTATGTTGGGCAACTAACCTGGTGGTGTGAATATCCTTGGTGAATATGAACACTCCTCCACCTTTAGTGTTTCAATCCTGGTTTGGTGGCTGAAAAGTCAGGTAAGAGTTGTAGCCTGGTATTGCAGGGGTGCTCTCTGGAGCCTTGAACCAGGTCTCAGTTACTGCACAGATATCGATGTTCTCCATTTTTAGGAGTGACTCGAGAGAGTGCATTTTGAGGTTTAGACTTCTAGCATTGAGTAGCATTACCTTCAGATTTTGCATGCTTGTACCTGTTACAGTGATGGTTTTGTCCTTTGAACTTTGCCTAAAAAAGGCACTATAGGGGTGGCAAGAGCCTTAGCCAGTAACCTGAATCCCAGGGGGCGACAGGTGCAGACCATCTCTGGCAAAGCATCGTGGTCTGTCAATTATGTCGTCCCAGGCAGACAGATACTGGATCCCCTTTGAATGACACCAGAAGCTTAGCCAATTGTTGAAGTCAATCATTTTGTCCTTATATTGTGGTATCATTCTGGGTGAAGGCAGGATGCTATTCAGGGCTAGGGTCATACCTGCCTGGGCCACATGATCTGAGAGCTCTTCCATGTCTCTTTTCATGTAGTCTAGGGAGGTACATCTCAAGTCATTCACTCCAACATGGACAATGACAGAGTAATATTTGTACTTGTTGTGGAGTGACTTGAGTGCATGAGTTATGTGATGGATCCTGGCACCCGACAGGCAGCTCACTGCAATGTTCTCCTTTTTCAGCCTGGTGAGTGGGACATCAGTGTGCCTGACTATAGAGTCATCTATGACTAAAGTGTTGGGTACGGTGTCTTGCCTTAGGGGCTGTTGCTGGGTGGCACACTGGTGTTGTGAGCTATGTGACACTTTGGTTGTGATTGGTGTTTGTTTGCATTTCAGCTTTGAAGGTCCTTGTTGCTTGGGCAGGTTACAGTTAAGGGCCTCCGCATATGTGGATTTAGTGTTGCTATGTGTGGGTATTGGTGGTGTGAGTTTAGAAGGGTTATGTGTTGCTTAAAGTGTAGTGCGGGTGTTAACCTTCTCCTCTTGACTGTCTAGCACAATCTTGGATAGAGAGAGCTTTGCTTCCAGTTTGGCTATGTAAGTGCATCTCTCACAGGTTGTAGTGTTGGGTGGTAAGAGGAGAAGGTTGTCTGTGTACATGAGACAATTGCTGCATTGCCCCAGTATGCCCAGATTCACCAGGTGGACAGGAGAAATCAACGGAAGCTGACTCTTGGACATGCCTGGTTTGGTGCTTTTTTTTGAAAAGTACAGGAGCTGTTTTCCCTTACCTTAGCAAGGTATTTTGCAATTATAGGCTGTTTAGTGCCTATGATTAATTCCTCCTTATTAATAAGGACAGTTGAGTGCTTGTATCAGTTTAAGGCTTCCTAGAGCTTTCCAGCAGGTATTAGAGCAAGTGCTAGTCACAGGGATGTTTAAAGGTACGATGAAAAAAAAATGGTTTATCCAAAACACTGCAGTGTGCACTAGAGAATTTAGATGTGAAAGTAGGTAACTTAAGTTTTACCTCTCTAAAAGGTTAAGTTTTAGTGGAAAGACACAATTTTTAAAACAGCAAGATATACTGAAAGGGGGGTGATCACTTTTGTATTCCAGTACTGTGGAATACAGTAGAATGGCCAACAAATTTAAATAGTTGAAGGGGGCTGATTTCACAAAATGATAATTTTGTGCTTACTCACACAAGCCAGTGAAAGCAGAGAGGAAATTAGATATATGGTCAAATTAACATAACAGGCAGGCAACTAGAAAGACAGTGGTATTTAAGAACATGACAGTAAGAGGGTGGGGAAAAATTTCTGCCTGATTCACAAGAGACAGAGCTGTGGTGTCTTCTGAAGTTTTAATATGCAGTTAAAAGCAGAACACAAGCAAAACACAAGGTAAAGAAAACAAATCACAGCACTCAAAATATAAAAAGGCAATAAACTAATACAAAATACAACAAATGAAAAGCAAACCATCCTTTCCCTCACAGAAAAGTGTAGCAGAGTCTGGGTGAGCCTTTCTAATAAACAGGTTACTCACTCTAAAAACCTTAAACTGGTATGTGATATTAATAGAACCTGTTGGAGGGACAGATTTGTCTCCAGGAGGTTACCACACATTTGAAATAGACTCCCACTTAATGTGAAACAATTGACCCTCTTCAAACAGTCTGGACGATTGGATGGGTAACCATAAATTCGTCCCGGGGGTTCCACCTGTGTCCCTCTTGGACATGGGCCTTAGGTGCTGATCGTGGAAATAAGGGTAGAACTTGGCTAGGCTTGTAAGGGACCTAGGGCCATTAGCCTAGTAACTTCCTATGATCCTATGATGCTATTATCCTAAGTGAATAGATATTTGCATAGACATTGTATGCATCTATGCCACATTTTTAAAGGTGTTGCTAAGAGCTAGTTTCTAAGAGTCAGTAGACTAAATACTGATATAGAATTATGTAATAAACAAATGAATGATGTGATAGAGTTCAAAGTAAGATATTGTAGTGACACCTTACTAGAAGAATTATCACAACAGGTTTTTAATGATAGACAAGGGGGGGCAAGACCTCATTTTATGAGTAATGGTGATGGAAGAAATACTAGAAGTGGAAATAAGGTTACTAGTGTGAGATATAGTACACATTATAAGAGTATAACAAATGAGGTGATGAATGTCATTACTAATAACTGGGGTATTTTGAAAGCATCACCTGAATTAAATAAGGTTATAGGTAATAAACTGAGTTTTGCATATAAGAATTGTCACAGTTTAAAACAATGTCTATGCTACAAAGAAATGATTTTTAGAGAACAGTGTTATTAATAACAAAACTGATACTGTTCCCTGTCATAATTGTGTTTGTTGTAAATTTATATATAATAGTATTGAGTTTATACACCCCAATACTGAAATGAATATGAATTTAACTGTTATGCAATATGTAACTCTGACAATATAGTGTATTTAGCTACATGTTTTATACGCCCTAGTTTCTATGTAGGCAAAATGAATAGGAAATTCAAAAAAAGAATAACTCAGAATTTGTCTGGTATAAGAAGGGGAAAAATTACTAACTCACTTGCCAAAAATGTTATGGATAGTGGTTTTAAACATACGTTTATGTTTAGGGTAATTCAAAGGTTGATTAAAAATATAAGAGGAGGTGACATTAATAATAGAATAAAAATAGCTGAGTATAATTGGATTGAGAGATTAAAAGCTGACAAATTTCCAGGCTTGAATGCTGCAGTTAGCCTTAAGCCAATTTTAAAACACAGACAAATGAAGCTGTGAATTTATTTATGTTTTTGAGGTTTTATTTATTTGAATTGTATATATAAGTAAATAGTTTATTTTTTACATATTTTTTATATATGTATGTATTTCATGAGTTCATTAATTCTATCTACATGTACAGAAATTCAGAGCGAGATGAATTTTTCTGTTTAAATGTTTGTTAAAGGAGTTTCATTAGAGGGTTTGTATCATGTGATTAGTATAAAACTGTTAGTCACGACCGATTTTGTATAAGCACGGATGAACAGAAGTATCCCAAAAGCTTTGCTTGTTCATTTAATATTTAAATATTTCTGGCATTGAGAGTCTGGTAATTTTGTTACTTCTTTGTTTTATTTCTTCTGCTGCTGATTCCATTTACTCTGTTCTTTTGATCTGTCAGTGGGTAGTAAGCTTCTATAATCACACAAGATACATTTGAACTGAGGTTGCCTGTGACAACATAGTCAGGGCTTTGTCCATCTATACTGTGAAGTTGGCCCCATAGCACATGTGCCATTAAGACTGTAAATAGCCATTGCGCTTTGTGAGTTTAGTGGAGTCAGTTGATGTGTTTTTCAAAGATGATGTTGAAATGTTTGTTGCCTTTTACCATGCTACTTTTTTGTGAGTTAGTAAAATTGTAATATAGCTTCAGATATCTTTTTCCTGGTACAACTACTAGCAGCACAGAGCAGCATAACTGGATAACTGTTGATGACAACAGGCATATGGGAAAACTCTTAGGAGAGTGGTAACTAATTGATAGAATTTTGGGGAGAGTTAATGCAGAGAAAGTGATTCCATGTATGGGGAAAGTATTAAAGTATTTATTGAAACTAAAACAACTAAACATATCTCTTCATCATGGAAGCAAGCAGTTGTAGTGATATAAGCAATGGAAGGAGAGAATCCACCATCACCTTCTTCCTACTGGCCAGTCTCAACATTAATCATGACTGTAAGTAGTTCATGATTATGATTACAGTGAGTCTGCTAAATATATATGGAGCGTCTTGCAAATGATTAATGTGGTTTTATTTGGGGAGGCAGACATTTGATAATATTTTGAAAATAAGTTTAGTAATGAATGTTGCACAAGAGAATCAGGATCAACTAGTAATAGTAAATCTGAATGCAAAGAAAACGTTGACTGTATTACTTGAAACAGTATTCTTAGCTTTTGAGATTTTGAATAATTTTGTGGAGTTACTCGAGTCCATGTATTTGGATTCAATGTCCTTAGCTAAGACACATGGAGTTCCTTCTCTAATATTACAGTCGACAAGAGGGATATGTCAGTATTGTCACTTGTCGCCTAGTCTTTTGTTTTGTATTTGTTGCAATTATATGAAAATCAAATATATGAGGATACCAAGTTAGTGGAGGAAGTAAAACTATTTTCATTTGTTTATGATGTGCTGATATACTTGACAAAGTCAGAGGTGGATTTGTAGAATATTTGAGTCTGTCTTGAGAAGTTGGGATCTTTTTTTGGGGGGGGTATAACATTAATAAAACTAAAATGAGGGCTGTGGCTATTAACTATGAGTCATCTTGAAAATTGAAACAAGAATTAAGGTTCTATGTCAGATGCCACATATTAAGCATTTGGAGGTCTAGTTAAGTCTATACAAAAGTCATTTAATAAGACTTATGAGGAACTGAATAAAATGCAACATGGATTTCAGAAAATGGAAGTGGAAGAGGGGAGAGTTGGCTTTAGCTTAAAGAGTATGGGTGTTGTGTGTTGTTTGTTTAGTGTTTTGCTATCCTTGCTGTGTTCTGCAGATACCCCAACCCATTATTTGAAGTTGGTTAAAATATAATAACATATTTTATTTGGGTGGTGGTAAGCCTAGGATGTTATAGGATAAATTTGCATTTGCAAATGAAGTTGGCAAGCTGAGAGTTCCATATTCCAGTTTATGACATGATACTGCTCAAATGAAAATATTGTATTTACTACTTACTGGGTATTACTGAAATTAAAGTATTTGTGTAGCTTAACAAGAAGCCTAGGGTCTTATGAGATAAATTGTTGGTAGCTGCAAAAAAAGTTGATGAGTTGAGAGTTCTGGATCCCAACATATTATGATGCTATTTAAATGGAAAATATTGCATATATTAAAGACAGGATCTTAGTGAATGGGAACATTCATCTAGCTTAATCTGTAGAAATAAATAGTAGTTTTACAGAGTTCATTTTTGGTATTATTATAAGAAAGTAAGAGTCCCTCCTTGTATGAAATGAAAAAAGGCATTAGGGACAATAAAGTAAGTGCTGCTTAGCAAGAAGATAAATCAATGGATGGAACTGCTTTTACCAATTGGGTTTACAAATTTTTATGTCCCTTGTGGTTTTACTGGGGGAGGAGCTAGGGGAGCTAAAGGTCCCCATTAATGGGTCAGCTAGAGGTGCTTTTCTAGCATTGTTTATTTATTTGAAAGTAAATAAATGTTATGTGGCACTCCTGTTACAGTGGTTGCCGTTATAACTGTAACATGATCCTGAACATTCAGTTTGTGGGATTTATTTTCTGTCCCACGTATAATCTACCTTATTCATTATCTAGAGTAACCATACAGTGTTCCCAAATGTTACTATACAACCAAATAAACAAAAAAATGACCAGCAATAACTCTGAGGAATTAAAAACACATTAAAAACACAGTTTCTCTGAGTCATTGCTTTGTTTGTTTATTTTATTCATTATCTAGATCATTGGATGACAAGGAACATATATCCTGAAAACTGTAAACAGCAAACACAAAATGGATGTGATGGTCATTGTGGAAAGAACATTGATGGCCTTAAACTGTGAGGTATATTTTAATACTTGCAGACACAGACCTGTGCAGTGGATGGCTCTTCAGAACTATTGTTGGAGTACTTGACTGTGGCTGTTGAGCAATTGTGTAAAACAATTCTTTAATGTGTTACTGTGTCCTTATTTCATTTTATTTATGTTTTTGTATTTTATATTTATATAAGAGATTTTCTTAGAAAACAAAATAGCTATAATTCTTGGGAACAGGGGGATGACTAGGAATGAAAATGACTGAATGTTTTCATTTGCTTATTATTCTGACTTTGTAGACTAATGTGACTTGTAAGTTGGAATACTTATAATGGCTACTATAGGTGTGGAACAAGGGTTGAAATACATTTCTATGGTCATTATAACAGTCAAACATCTGAGGAGTATATAGTCAACAGTGTGGCTATAACTGTTGAGTATGGGATTACATGTGGGTGAAAGTTACTGACTTTTTAGTAATTTGCTAAGTTTAAATAGTCAATCTGGCTTTGGAAGACTGGTGAGTTAGAATATAATACTTTACTGTGGTTACTACCTGTCTGTGTGTAACAAACTTGAATATATATATTAATGTGACCATTACTGCTATCATTTTATTTTTACCAGAGTTATACATCTCATGTGTACATAGAACACAAATTTTCTATAATTGCTATGTACACACACCCTGTAAATGAAAATGATTGACCCTGTTGTCATGGTCAAGTTAAACAATCATTAATGCAGCTTTGGAGAACTACTGTGTATTTGTACCAAGCAAGCTAGAATACTTTACTCTGCCCATGTTGTATCACAATCAGACATTTGAGATTTATACAGTCAATAAAGTGGCTATAATTGATAGGTGTGAAGGACATCTATAGATAAAAGTGATTTACCTAATCTGTTGTTTGATCACTGTTAAACAGTGACTGATCTGGAATGATAAAAACCAGTGCCACTCAATGTATTGTGTGTGTGTATGTGTGTGTGTGTGTGTGTGTGTGTGTGTGTGTGTGTGTGGGGTTATTACAGTTTATTCAAGAATAACAAATTGGCTATATTTTTTCACTTTCTATCGCAGTCATTCCTCAGCATTATACACAACTGTCAATCTTTGTTGGTCTTGGCATGATGTTTGTGAAAGCATCTGATCATTGATACAGTGGTACAGAAAGTAGCGTTGTCATCTTAAAGTGTTTCTCTGTGGTTCTCTGGTTGAGTTCTTGGCTGTGGCTCCCTCTGTGTGGAGTCTGTATGACCCCTTTGTTTGTGCTCCTGAGTGGGTTTTACGCAGGTGCTCCAGTTTCAACCAGTACCTCAAAGACATGCCATAGATGAATTAGCATTTCTCCAGTTTGCTTGTAGGTAAATATGCAGTGTGAAAAACTAGTGTGTGTGTGTGTGTGTGTGTGTATGCATATTGTGATGTATGTGGCTTATCGGAGGCAGTGTTGGTATGTGAGTAAGTGTGTGAAAAAATAATATCACAAATTGTATATATGGACATTCACGATACTGGGGGACATGTTTACTGGGAATATCATTTTTCATAGTTGTAAACAATGGGCCTTAGGCACAACTTTTTTCTTTGTCACAATTTTAAGGTCATTATTACATCAAAAGGTTAAAAAAAAATTTAAAATGCACCTCAGAGCATCTAAAAGTCCATGATTTCTGAGGGCTTAACAGCAAGGCCCCCAGCTTAATTCAGATATTTCACTGCAGTCTTTTCCATTTGGGGCTTATGTTGAAATGATGGAAGAAAAAGCAGAAACGTAAGAGAAAAGTGTGAAAAAACAACAAAAAAAGCAATCCAGTTTGATGGGGGAAAGGTAGGATCTGTTTTGTGTGTGTGTGTGTGTGGGGGGGGGCAAGACAACCTTGAATTATCACATTGGGTTAACAGCAATAACTACTATTATAGATTCTTCTACTGCCTGTATGGAAATTATTAGCTCTCTCCACTTCAGTGTTTGCAGCTTCATATATGAATTTCTGAATATGCAGATAATGACTAGGAAATGAAGGTTGTGTATCAAGAAATGGGACTATGCAGTATTAAATGACTACTGACATTCATGTTTGGTCAGCAGCAGCTCTCCATCCGTATTTGTTTTGGATCCATCACTGTTTAAGGTTATAGAAGAACAAGATAGCTAATTTAATGCTTTGGGAACAAATGAGAGGTGATGGGGCTTGGAGTATGTGGTTTCAAATGAAATAAAAAGTTGTCCTATGGAATGCCTTGAGGTTGAAATATGACGAGTTGGTTAGTACTGCTTGAGCTATTACCTCTTTGGATGGAGTGCTCACATCTTTTGTTTCCTTGCTTTGAGAGGCAATAAAGGAATTATCAATGAGTAATGGACTAGTTAGTAAAGCCTTTAAAGCCTTTCAAAGCTAGAGTAATGGTTAAGGTCGAGCAAAGTTGGGCAGCAGACATAAAGGAAGATATGGATGTTGTAAAGTGTGAAATAATATGTCCATTGATAAAATATCAACCAGACCTTGGAAATGTGGAATGTTTGCCTGAAAGTGTCTGCATAAAGATTTTTTTTTATATCACACCTGGCATGTTTTTTCAAGATGATGCTGCATGCGAGATGGAGCTGTGATATGGTAGCATATGGTTCTTGGGAAACTGCATTTTGGTCATTCCAGAGAATGGATATATAAACTCAAATTAGAAAACTTACTAGAAGGTATACTTGGCAAGGCAATAATACCTACTAAATCACTGATGCTTTTAGAAATATAATGAATTATTGTATCTGACAAACAATGAACAGGCATCAGTGTATTTAATAATGACAGTAGCTTAAAAGCTCTAAATATGAAGTGGAAGTTCAAGAATGCTCCAGCTATACATGAGGAAGTATATATTGTGAATGAAGTAGAAAGAAGAGAAAAGAGAATTGTGAGGAAATATTATTAGCAAAAGTATGCTTTATAGGTGAGTACCTTGGTATGCCTACAATGAATTATTGCAAGCCATTGTTATATGATGTAGTTTGATTTATGTAGGGGATAGTACATGGATTCTTTATTAGTAAACAGATGTGTTGGAAGAACTGAGGATACACTCGAGAAAGAATGAAATAATGAACTTGGACAGGGATTCTATCTAAAAAAATACAGTGTGGATAGATTTATATTGCTTTATGAGATTAATGCCTATTGGGAAAAAGATCAGCATTGAATGAATAAATGTATAAGGTTCATTGGGCATGATCATGAAGTAAATTTGTTTGTGCACTGTTGCTTTTGATATTGTTCTGTTTCTCTTATGATGTGTCTATCAGTTCTTATAATCTTTCTTGTTAGTTTGCAAATGGATTAAGGTCCTCATTTTATTTTTTTACAAAAAAGATTTATTCTAATGTTTTCAAGTGTCTTGAAGTAATGGAGCTTTACAAGTGGATTTATATTTGCTTTATTTGTATATGTACTATTATAGTAGTACACAAGTCATCATTTTATCCATCCATCCATGCTTATGAGTTGCAGCTGACTCCTGCAGTGACCCTATGAACACCCACTGCCATCCACAACGTTTACTGGGCAAGCAGAGAGTGGACATAGTGTTGGGTCTTTCCTCTGTATCATAAGCTTATATACTGCATACACACCTGGGGGTGATTTAGAGTTGCAAATAAACCTACTGCAAGTCTTTGGGATGTGGCAGGAAACTGGAGTGTTCAAAGAAAACCCAAGCAAATATAGGAAGGGCATGCATACTCTGCACAGACAGTACTCCAACTACAAATTGAATACTAGAATGTCTTGCTGTGAGATGACAATGCTACTCACTGCAACACTGTCACGCAATCATTTTGTTATTTTTTGTTAAGACTGATGACTAATGTAAGCCTGGTGTGCACATGCATGCTGATTTTTTTTTTGTAAACTGCTGCTGATAATAATATGTAAATTTATAAGAATATATAAAAGTAATGAAACTCAAGAGTGAATGAAAAAGTCATGAGGACTTAAGAAGGCAGAGGTAAAATAAAGTGGAACACAGAAATGCAAACTGTTAGGTAGGATTTGCCATTTAAACTGATTGTGAAATGTGCAGACAAGGTGTGCTAAAAGGTCCTTATCTACCTTTAGATTACAGATGTTTTCTGGAAGTACATACCTCCATAATCAGGGGCAAATTCAGAAATAATCAGGGAAACTTTTTAAAGTACTGCCTACCTTGACCTGGCCAAGGCCTTCGATACTATTCCCCACTCAGGTATAATAGATAAACTCTCTCAACTAGGCATCAATACATATGTTACCAGATGGGTAGCAAACTGGCTCACTGATAGAGCCCACCTAGTCAAAACAGGGGAAGCCACCTCAAGTAATAGACCCATAACAAGCGGTGTACCCCAGGGATCAGTCTTAGGGCCTCTGCTGTTTGGGATATACTTCTCAGAGGTGCAGGCCAAATCTAGTGGGCTATGGCTGACCAAGTTTGCAGGTGACTGTAAGCTGGGTACTGACATCAATTCCCCTAGTGATGTGGGCATCCTCCAAGAAGTTCTCACCCAAACAAATGGCTGATGTCAGAAACATGACTTCAAACTGAATGCCACAAAATGCATCATCATCCCTTTTGGGGAGAATAATTTCCCCACACATTATCACAATGATAATAAGGCACTAAGCACACAATCAGTCGTGAGGAACTTAGGAATCTAGGTTGATAGCAAACTGATTTTTGACCACCATATTGCCTCCGTTGTACGGAAAGCTTTCTATATGGCCCACCTCATTAGTAAGGGTATCTTATCCACGGACAAGGTGGTCAAAACATCCCTGTATTTTTCCCTTATAAGACCAATTATTGAATACAATGCCCCTTTCGGCATGTACCTCACAAAGCACACAGAGCAGCTGGAGAGACCACAGAGATTCCTCACCTGGAAAATCCAGGGCCTCAAACATCTATGCTACACAGATAGTAGAGTGTCCCTCTACTCAGTCTTCTACAGACTCCTCAAAGGTTACCTCTGTCTGGCATACAAAGCAATCTCAGACCCTGGGGGCCTGCTGCATATCCGCAAGTCAAGCTCCACTTGAGTAACCTGCATGCAAGACCTCAACCTGGTCTGTGACTTTAATGGGACTTGGAGGAACAGATTTGTGTCCCAGAGACTCCCCCTTTTGTGGAATAAACTCCCTCTCCACGTTAAGCAGAGTACCTCATTAAACCTTTTTAAGCACAACCTGGATAACTGGATGGGGAACAGAAAATACACCCTTGGGATTTCACCTATGTCCCTGCTGGACAGTGGCATGGGGTGCTTGACTTGGAACATGTGTTAAATTCTTGGCTAGGCTTGTAAGGGCCTCAAGGCCAATAGCCTAGTAACTTCCCATGATCTTGATCCTATAATATTTTAAGGTTCGTTGACTGAGAAAATTCGACTAGGACAGAGCCTATTTTCTGCGGAGGCCTTGGGGAGAAACGCTCCAGACCTATATCCTTGGAACGTAGTAGGAAACCAGAGTCCCCGGAGGAAACTCACGCGAACGTACGGATAACATGCAGACTTCACACATAGTGCGTCCCAGACGAGAATCGAACCGAGTAACTGCACCACTGGTCCGTCGTTTTATTACATTTATTAATTTGAGACGCTAACAGAATAAGAGAATGTGAATTAAAATACAGTATAAGAACTCTATACATCTATTGCCGTTATTTATTAAGCGTAATTCACCCACTTTATTCCATAGTCAATAGTTTTAGAAGGTATTAGAAAGGA
Source organism: Protopterus annectens (assembly GCF_019279795.1). Lineage (NCBI taxonomy): Eukaryota > Metazoa > Chordata > Ceratodontiformes > Protopteridae > Protopterus > Protopterus annectens. Next base: position 768,836,365 of record NC_056741.1, on the reverse strand, counting down.
CAGAGCAACGTTTTCAGCCCGAATCAGAGATGAGAATTAAGGATAGTTGAGAGTTATGTCACTTGAAGCTGTATGTATCATTTAAATCATAGCTACTACCTAGTAACATCTTTAAAGATAATACGGTTCTTTTGTGGGTGCACATTACGGTATGTGCGTGTAATGTGTCCAACGACCTGGCCTCGTCTAATCCCAGCCTTTAAAAGGTAAAACGTACTTCAGAATTTAGTTCTACCTCAAAAAAACAAACAAAAAAAAAAACAAAGATCTAAGACAGTTAAAGCCGTATCGATAACTTTGCTTCAGTCCAAAACATAAAGCTTCCATACGCACACATGGTTTACAAAAATAAACATTTCTTCCAATCGGATGCAGCCCTGGGCGTGACTCCTAACGTTGTGCACTTCAGAGGTGGGCTGCGCCCATTCTCCACCTTTGCAGGGCGTTTCCATTGCAAGCTGTTGCTTGCGGTTTTAAAGAAAAGTACTCTTCAGCAGCTGAACAAAAGGATTGCACGGTTATCTCCATTTTTAGACAGATTTGTTGTAGAAAGATGTACACTAATTAGCTGAGAATATTTTTTTCTCATTTATTTCGTGCCCCCACAAAACTGAGTGAGCGGTCTTTGCCTGGAGAAGTGCTCGGATTATTTTAGATGCTTTGACTAAACCACGTGGCACCCTACGGCTGACTCACCCTGGATCTTGCTGGCTACTCTGTCTCGTAAAGATCGAGGTTTATTTTTAGCTTCTCCCTTTAGTAGTGCTTTGTGTCTGTGTTGTTTAACTGAAACACACACGATGTTGATGGAGTTGAGATGGCGAACTCTCCTCGTCTGCTTTTGCCTTTTTGCATCTGGCCTTTGCCCTGGCTCCTGGGGTAAGTAAGTGACCAAAGCGATCAGCTGCTCAGTATATTTCTTTAAAATAACGGGGTGGAAGTGTCTTGGCTGGATGGTTTTTGGCTGTCCCTTTCTTCTAATGATTATAAGAGAAAAAGTCTAAAGTGTCCTTGTTTTCGTGTATGACATTGTCCAGAGCTCATGGTTACAGCCTAATCAGCGTTACCAGTAGATGGGTTTATGTAGTTTGTGAAGTTTTCTGTTGTTCTCCAGACTGACCATGTAGCCGGGGACGTGTGGAGTAACGACACCAGGGAGTCTGATTGGCGTACTTTAACTTTAGTCTTTACACGTGAACTGGTAACATTTTGATTGCAGTTGTCGCTGGCTCGATTAAAGGAAAAACGTGTTTGAAATAGTGGCAGTTTTTGCTCACTTGTTTGTGGGGAGAACGGATTTAGATGCTTAGTTTCTGGGGCAAACAGTAACGCATTAAAATTTAATTTTTGTGCAATATATTATCTCGTACACACACACACACACATATATATATATATATATATATATATATATATATATATATATATAGAGTAGTGTGGTTGTCTGTCTCTTAAAGTTGACGTCTGCCTTGGTTTCGCGCAGCACTGGCAAAACATTTCAAGTCTTGTGTTGGCCCATAGATTATTGTTGCATCATATGTCTTAGTGATATTGTTGTCTAAGTCTCCTACTGTATTTGGGTTATTGAATGGCACCGCGCTGCATTAATCACTATTAATTGACATACGACAGATTGGAAGGTGGTAACCGAAGGGTTTGGTGGGATGGCATTAACTCTGGGACAAGTTAAAGTTGAGTGTTTTGACTGCATTTTCTGACAACAATTCACTGCCCACCATCCCTTCCCTACTAACAGGCTGTTAAACCCTTCCCCAACACGCACAATATTTGTACAATGGACGTATATCTCCCCAGCTGGATGCTTACTCACCTTTTAGAGGAAATGTCAATATATATTTTTTCTTCCTAAGACTGTTTTTATTACAAATTATTATCTGATAACATTTTGAAAATTGAGTTTGGCTGCAAGGCTAGCAGGGGAAAGTGAGGATCTATTACCCTTTCAAAACTTTCTTTGTACTGTAACTGGCATATTTTCTGAGACAGACTTTATATCTATTTATACCGTTTTAATTTTTTTATTATTTGGTAGGGTGATGAAATGAGTTCTGCTATTCAGAAGATGACATTTTCCGGTTCTAAAATCCAGACTGTACAAATTGCAGTCCATCATTAGAAAAGTTACTGAAGTGTTTGAAGACTCTGTGAGATGCACCACCTTTAAAATTAAAGCTTTTACACCAGCATCTCTAACCTTTTTTTTCTTCATTTCATTGTGGTGCTCAAGTGCATTTAATATTTTTTTATACTTATTTGTTGTCCGGGTCAGCATACTAGAGGCAGTGTTAAGACAAAAAATAAAGCTTACAGTATGACTTGTGTCTGATGTAACTTTAATGGTTGTCATGCACTCTGTTACAGACTGATCAAATAAATTCGGACATCTTTTCAGATTTATTTGATCAATATTAAGCATTAGCATAATTTGATTCGTCATTAGCGTGGTAAGTATTGCAGGTAGCTGTGTAGATTTTAAGTATGTCCATTTCTGCCCTAATTGTACTTTGATTTTGAGCAGGGTTTGAGAAGTAACTGAAGCAAATGGAAAAAAAAAAGTGTGCCTGTTTTGACTTGCATTACAACTTGTTAGCTCAAGAATTTTGAGCAGAGACAAAAATGAATGCGAAAAGCCCTCAAAAGTAGGTAGGCATTATACATATTTCTGTTGGAAAGCTGATGGAATAATGGTCTTTATATTAGCAGGTATTTTCTGAAGTATATGAAGTCTTAAGTGTCATTATTTAGTGACTGTAATTCTCTATGATCTCCAAGAAAACTGTATATTACATATGCAATAGACCAAAAATATGAGGCAAAATCAGGAACAGTTGAGAGCTATGCCTGTTTGGTTAAAGGAAAGTACTTGAGTGGCTGCTTTGGATTAAGCTGTGGAGGGATCATAGTTGATGAATTGTTTTTCATTTGAACATTGTATGAAAATATGGCCCCATAAACACAAGTGTGTTAAAATAGCAGGAGTGCAGTATTGCAAAGCCATCAATAATTTTGTTGTGTACCTGTGAAAAAGATCTGATTCAGTCAAAGGTACAGGGATACAATTCCTGCACATTCGTCAGGGATACAATTCCTGCACATTCGTAAAAACGCTTCTGCATGGATACTGATATATGAAAGATATAGATCCGGCATACTGGTTCATAAGGGTAAAGAAAGCCAGATTGTGCAAGTCTTTTTTTTCTGAAGAGGCTGCAATTAGTCTGTGAATTTTTTTTAATTATTTGAAGTATAACATGGCATTTGTTTTAGATGACCGTAGCAAAGGATCCGTAACAAAACACCAACCAACGTGATAAAAACTTCAAGAGTTTAAACAGCCTGACAAATGACTAAATAGGTTCTTGGTGCTTTGATAGATCAGAGGACCTGAAATGGTGCAGGTGTGTAGTTCAAAAGTGTGGGAAGAGTGTTTTATGTGTAGTAGAGGTATTAAATCAAGGATGTGAAGTTTGATTTGACAGTAGAGGAAACTATAAGTAAAGAGTTATGGTTGTGTACAGTTTCACTGATTACAACACATTATGTATGCTACTGTGTGATCAGGAGAAAACTGGTCATTTGGAAGGCAGGCCAGAGACTTGTTAAAGAACTTTGTAGGTTTGAGGGTTTTGTGCTGAAATAAAGCCAAACCATCAGCTCAAGGGAGAATAAATATGATCCGGGGACTTGGTTGGGCTTTTGTGGAAAGGAAAAAGAAATCTGTAAAACAATATTTTGATCTGGGAATGGATACAGTGAAGTGTTTCTAATTTTTATATGTAAATTAGTTGCTAAATTAATGTGACTTTGTTTTTCGGCTTTTCCCGGTTAGGGGTCGCCACAGCGGAATTCCGGTCCGCTGATAATTAGTATTGGATTTTTATGTACCAAATTACCAGCCCTGACGCTCAGCCTTCAACGAAGGCACGCCCCATTCACGTATGTCTCCACACAGAAGATGCCCTAGCTGAGAATCGAACGGGACAACATCTTGCTATGAGGTGACAACGCTACCGCAGCACCACCACCGCATTGAGATGAAGCCAAAGGTCCACAGGCCTGGGTGGAAACTGGAAAAAAAATCTCTTTTGACAGTATCTTGGGTCTTGATTACTAATACTCCTGCATTTTGTTGGGTGGTTAGTGATTTTTTTTTTTTATAATGTGTTGTAGCCCAAACTAGCATGCTATATGCACCTATATTGATATGATTTTGTTTTTCATTCTAGACCGCGTCTTCACATAGGTCTAGTGTGGGAAGCCATAGTACACTGTCAGTTGTCTCTGTTTTGGTGAAACTTTCTTATTTTCAGGACTCATTTTACCGTTTGTACAGGATGTCCCTTTTATAGGTATGTTCCTGTTTTCAGGCTTGATTTACCCTTTACACAGTTTTCTGAATCTTCCTTATCACATACTTTCTGAAGCTGTCTGGTATACAGAAGACCACGGTACATGACCAGCATACTAGTGACAAAAGGACCCACATCTTGCATTTCCATTTTTCTAAGTAAAAATAAATTACCTTGTGTGGTAGAATTTTGGAATATAGTTTTTACAAGATTTTACACGGTGTCTTTGTGCTTATTCTTCCTTCACTTTTGTCACACACCGGTTTTAAACATTTGTTTTCAAGTAGTATCCTACATTCCTACTGGAAACAGGATGATTTATGGGCAGTTTGTTATACATGTTAATGCTAAATAGATGGTCAGATGTTTAGCTGGATGTACCTACCTTTCAAAGGTTTTATTCCTATTTTCAATGTCTGCAGGTTGAGCGGCCCTACACTGACATTTGTTTTGCTTTTCATTTTTCTGAAGTTTACTCATTTGTCAGAAACCAAGGGTCACTCTGCTAGTGACTAGAGAGCTTGGTTCAGTGGGTCAAAAGATGCATCAGATTTCACAAGTTCCAAAAATATTTAATATGATTTTTCATAGACGGATTGGTAGGAAGCAGAAGGAGAAAATTTATTTTTTGCTTTATGTATATGTTGTATCTAGGAGTCTGATTAAAAGGAAATAAATTGTAATGAGAAAAAATGGAGACTTGTGTACTGCTGACTTTAATAGGCTAAAATCCTGCTTGTTTTGGAGTAATTTGCACATGTAGCTATCATTTACATTGTTAGAGAAGAAATCCACATAGTTTCTTCCCCATAGATATTTTTCTCATAAAGCTAGAGCCATGCACGTTTCCGATGTCATTTTAGGCTGCTTTGTCCTTTTCATCACCAAGTGCTAGATCTGTGGCCATCTTTGCAGTGGTGGTATCGTAAGAGAGTTTCATTTATGGTGCCCTGGTTTGTTGTGGGGAAAGTTGCATCCTGGTATACCATACTGGGGCTTCATGCATGGAAACTGAGTTAGACCCCTGGATGACCAACCAGAGAGGGGAGCATGGGGAGTGTCCAGCAGACAGCTGTCCTTCCTTCACATGTGGAAATGTTTTTAGTAACTGGTGCATGCTATTTGGATGATGGGTCACTGCATTTATGTAATTCAGCTGGCAAGGGGAGGAGAAGTTCATTCAAAGAATGATCCTCCTTGTATGGCATTAGTTGGTTGATGGCTCTGACTGCAAGACAAAACATTCTGACATAGAAGGGAATGTACCCAGACATGCTTGCAAATGTAATCTGTGTTTTTCATTTTCCTGAAGGAAGGTATGTGTACTGTAGCATGAATACACGGGTGTCATGCTTTCTAGTTACCTTTCTAGTTACTAACCGTAACAGAAAGTGTTTTGGATGCAGCACCTCAGAAATACAGAATTCAGAACACCCCATAATGTTGTTAAGGAGTGCCCATTTCTTGCAGTGCTGAGTTAGAATAGAGGCAGTCTGAAAGGAGAATCCATGACTATATGCAAAATGACTACAAATGGACATATTTCAGTGAAGGGTAATGTAATTGAAAATCATTAAAGTCTGGTAATGTTGGAGACAAGTTATAGTGAAGCAGAAATTTTTGAGATGTGTCAAAACAACTGGTTTGTTGTATTTTGTTTCTAGGTGCAGCAGTCGTGTATCTTTTTGCAGCTTTTTTCCTATACTTTGACAAGCTTGGTATGGCCTTGTGCATTCAAGGTGTAGCCGTCATGTCTCTACTCGCAGTTTGAGATTTTGGGCCAAAACTGTTGGAGGGCTTCTTTTGGCAGAAAAATACTGTATTACAGTGTTTGCTGTCTTGTTGGGAGTGGAGATGAAGATGTGTGCTTGGAATTTGTGGAACTTGTGCTGGGTGTAGGAAGCGAACTATCACTGGCACTTGCACTGACTGGATAGGAATGTTAGAAATTAAGTGTTTGCACTTTTTTGTGTTAGTTCTATGTATAATTCTTAGTACTGGGTAGTTGGGCAAGTTAGGAATGGGCACTGCTTACACTTAGTTTTAGGTCTAAATATAAGTTCTTTGTTCGAGGCTCCTGTGTTAAATCTATGTTCATAGCAGCATTTACTGTGGTGAAATTTCCCTGTTGCTTAGTGTTTATACCCATTCACGGTTCCATAATTCATCCCTGTATTGGTTTGATTCCAGTCACTTTTATGTATGTGAAGTTCTCATATGCTGTTGTGTTTTTCTTGGGTCTGTTCCACAAAAAAAAAAAATCAACATTCATTTAATGAAAATCCCTCTGTACTATGTGTGACCCCTAGGTTAACAGAAATTAAATTTTGTACAGACAGTGATTCCAATGATGTAATTTGGTATTAGTAGCTCATCAAGCTGCGTATTGACTTTTTTGTTCGAAAAGCTCAGAAGGCTGTGGGTTCTGTTCCTATACAAAGCACTTAGGATTCATTTTCCAACACTAGCAGTCCAATGCACAAATTTATTTTTGTACAGAGTGGTGTTTGGCTGGAAGCCAAGTGAGGAGTGTTAAGGGTTAGAAACTGTAATCATCAGCTGGGAGTCTCAAGTGAGGATGTTTAAAAATCACTTTTAAAAAGTTAATGCACAGTTTGAAAGTTGTTTGCTGTAGCTGGCATCCGTCATCTAAGTGGTACTGTGGTTGTTGGGCTGCCAGGAAAAATGCACTTGGCAGATTGTCAGTCGGAACTTTTAAGGGCTGGATTAAAGTGCTGCAGAGGCTATTCTTTTCTAAATGCTGCACAATTATTGTCCTCCAAAAATACAGTTTGTACTAGAGGAGTGGGTAGTATCAGGAGGGGTCTGTATGGAGCAAATGGGATGGAGAAAGTCTGTACTTTTGGTGTTTGTGGGACATAGTAAGCACTTGGTTTACTCATCCACTAAGTGGTTGGTATATTCTGGTTTGCAATGTTATGCTTATTATTATTTAATTGTGTATGTGTTTTGCATTCGTTATTTTAGGAATCGAATCTTAAACTGATGAGCAGTGTGCTACTGTTACATGAGCTTTTAATGCAGAAACATTATATTTACTGCTACATTAGGTTCATGGTGTAAAATAAAGCAAATGAGCAACAGTGCATAACCCTCAGTGTTACACAACTATTCTGAGTGACTGCAGCTCAACTTGCTGGGGGAAACAAGCCCTGATTAAGGGTTAAGGTAATTTTGTTTGGCACCAAAAAGAACTATCAAGGAACTAGAGGATGCACAGGTCTGGTTATGCAAGGCAATGTAGGATGAATATAGAAACAAGGGTAATGAGAGTGGTGTGAACTGGGTCTTCTGGTTCATTGGTATAAGTGAAGTAATTTGGTTAATTGATTGTGAAGAATGTCTCCATTTTGCTTGATAAAAGTTCCAAAGACCATTGTCAACTAAAGCTGAAAGTGAAAAAAGTTAAATAGCTTTTTATTATGGATCTGTTGTGCCCTTGGCATATTTGTTTTTATTGTGAGTCGTAAGCCCATTTATTCCCTAAAGAGGTGAGAGTCAGAAGTAAGCAGTCGTACACACAGGGTTTCCAACCCCGTGGCTTAACCCCTTCCTGTAGCAGCTGTGATGCTTATTAACTGCTGTCCTAGGGAGTTACATAGCTGCATCATGCACATGTAGCGATACCCTGGCCACTTGCAGTAGAGTTTCGCTGCAACTCCTCATAGTGCTGCATGGTACACCTCTTACACTCTGTTGTAGGAATCAGCTTTGCAGCAGGCTGTTCAGAAGACTGTGTAACTTAGTCCTTTCTGTTTACAGTCACCTTCTCATGCCTCTCAACTGTCCAGAATTTTATCTCGTATGTTTGGTCTGTTCCTCAAGTCTGTGGTTTTTGGACAAATTACTGAGGATTGAAGACACCAAATAATGAAAAAATTACGTTTTTAGACTTTGTGTCCATTACAAAATGCAGGCGAACACATCCTGACATTCTGGTAACCTTAAGTTTATTACAGGAAGTCAAACCATGTTACTAATGGACACCAAACAGAACCATGTATTTTATTCTGCCGCTTTTACTGGTCAGCACAGGCAGATTTTACTGCCGAGTGCTGTATCTGACCGTAACAACTTTAACATGGGATGCTTAAGATTTGTTAAGGTTGGGTCTCATGCCTCTTTGACACTTAACTAATTTGTCTATTTCCATGTATTGGAGAGTAATTTATGTGCTTCATGTACTGCAAAAATAGTGACATTAAGGAAACAAAAGAGGATGCACTGATGGAAAAATACGGATAGCAGAAGTCTGCGACTATCAAAAAGGATGAAGAAAAACAGAATTTTTGAATAAATGGTGGTTAGGAAAAAGGAATTGAGAATTGTTGGGTAATTTCAAAATATTGGGCATTATTTTAATTCTTTAATTGGTTATGAGACCTTTATCTGTAACCTTATGTTGTTCATTGTCCCGCAAATTGTTACTTTTCATGTGGAGAAAAATCAGTGGAATGGATGTTAAAACAGTGTATTTCTTAAATATTTGCAAGAATACTGAACGCTGTGTAGCTTTTCAGAAGTGCTGCCAACAGGCAGGGGCAAAAAGACCAGGGAAAGGAATGTTTTAATATTCAAGGCCATGGTATAAATCTCAACATTTTGGAGTTGAGTGGTGCATGGGGACAGAGAACAGACTATAATTAAATAATATTGGGAGGGAAAACTGAATGAGAGAATGGCTAAAGATGAGGGAGATGCTGAGAGGATATCTGCATGGCTCTGGAGTATGCAGTAAAATCCAGAATCCAAAAATATAGCAAATATTGAAAGTGTGTTGGAAGACAAAAGACATAAATAGAAACATGTTTTTGGGAGTGTAATGAGTTGGCAGATTTTAAAAATTGGCTGCACCATACTCTGCTAAAACAAATGGCTGTAACTAAGGAAATAATTCTTTTGAGCAGGGATACAGGATCTGAATTGCCTAGACGTCGTAAAACCTTAAGTTTAATTCTTTTGGTAGCCAATGCAATTACTAGAAAATCAAAATCTAAGCTGATTGTATTTGAAGTACTGAATATTGTAAAAGAGATAAAAGAACTGGAAGTGGTATCTTTAAAAAAAAGTTAGGAACAAATTGCAAAGATATTAATAGAATTTTTTGGGAATAGTACATACAGAATAATGTTCAGGAGGAGTGTGGTATAAGGGAAAGTAGGAATTGAGCAATTTACGTAGTGTTGAATGATAGCTATAATGAATGGAAGCACATATGTAATGTATAATGTATGTAAAATGGGGGGGGGACTTTAGTACGGTTTCTTTTCTTTGCTATTAATGTATGTGTGCTGAGGACTTCCAAGATGGCTGCACACTGAGTAACAGCTCAAATTCTAGTTCTCCCATTGTTAAAACAGAAACTCAACAGAGAAGGCCAGTTGACCTGTGTTTGTGGGTAAATTTCAGTAACTGGCTGGTAAGTGTACTGCCTTGATGCCGGGAAAAGAGAAATACAGAGCACCAGGGAAAAAATATCATTTACAAAAAGTGAGGAAAACTATAACTGGAGAAAGTTCTGCAGCTGTTCAGCAAAAAGCAGTGCAACCTCTAGTCATGACTTCCAGTAACCTACAGGAAGATAGAAGGAAACTGCACATCAGTGTTCGTTTATTTCAACCATATCAGTGGAGTATATCCCCACAAACAACAAAGGCTGAAAAAAATGGAAGAAGCTTTAAACAGATATTCAGATGAGGTGATAAAGCTGCAAACATCAAAGGATGAAATGAAGAAAAGCCTGGCTGAATACGAGACTGCTCAGGAAGAGATGTTTAAAAAAAAAAAAATAACAGAACTAGAGGACAGAGCATGTAGGGAAAACGTGAGATTTTCAGCTATACCAGTGAAGCTGGAATGAACAGATTGCATTCATCTTATGAAAACACAAATAAGCAACTGGACTCCTCCCTATCCTCAGTTACCTATTTAAAAGCAATCTGAAACCTTATCTTAAATCACATTGATTATGCCCATGTCCTAACCCAGACTACCTACTTTGCCCCTAGACACTAATCTTCCTACCTGTATAAGCTTGTTTACTTATCTGTTAACAATAATGTGTGTGTGACTTTAGAATTTAATACTGTCATTGTATGTATTCTTATGTTTTTTTTTCCTTATTAATAAATTATATGCAATGAAAGGTTATGATTGCCAAAACTTTGTAATTTACCTGTGTTTTGTAAATATTACTCTGTTTGTGGAGCTTTTCTCCCCGGGCCTCCACTGAAAATTGACATGTATCCAGGTGCACCAGCCTGGTCAACAAATGTAAAATAAAATAAATTACACAGCAGGAGTTTAGTTGAAATGGCACATCATGCATATGCTATGAGAAAACAACCTAGGTCTTTAATAGTAAAGAAGCAATCCTACCAGCAGACAGAGTTGATTCTGACAAAACTGTGGCAGAAGGACAGAATACTAAAAGTGGGAGACGGCAAAGTGTTTGTGGAGGATTAGTCATTGTACACTAGGCAGAAGTGTAAATTCATTCTCCTGTTCAGGGAATGTTGAAATGCAGGTGTGAGATTCAAACTGCTGTACCCAGCTGTCTTCAAGGTATTATTCCCTGGAGGGACAAAATCATTTTTTGATGAAGTACACACTAAGGAGGAAATACAAAGGTTTGTCCAACAAAAAGTGAGCTGTGAAACAGGAGATTCTGCTTCTTGTTCTTCTGGTAATAAAGACCACAGAGATACTACCTGTGAAACCTTTTTCACTGTTTCAATGGAAAATGTTGGGGAGAAGGAAGGGAGCACAAGAGTTGACTAGAAGAATCGAGAGTACGTTGGAGTTGAAGCAGAGACATGATTTGGGAGATGGAGATTAACGGTAATAAAGCCAGTAACTTAATGTGGGATTCCACACTTAATTGAAACACAGGCTGCACCGTACGTCTTAAACGGGTAACACATTTTTTTTTAAGTTAACTCAAGTTTGAATGTATGGCTGCCTGTTTGGGACATTTGTTCCTATTAGGATGGCAAAACTTCAGTGTTTGAAGATGTACATAGTTTTATGCATTAGTGTTTAATAGGTTTTGGGGGGGATTTATTTTGAGGGCTTTCAATAAAACAAAACATTTTACAAGATGTGACATGGGCTCAAATGGATATAGAAACAACTGTGTAAAAGTTCAAACTCCCAAACAGTGTATGCATGTAACACAAAAGCTGGAACAAGACATTTAACCAAAAAGTTTTACACACAAAAGGTGGGAATAACATTTTGGTACACTGATGCTTTCTGTGATGTCTTTAAATATCAATGATTTCACAGATAAATACAAAAAAGAAAGAATAGTGAACTGTATTAAAATGTAGAGTGCAAGTAGCCATGTTACAGGAGACGCACTTGAAAAGAACTGAACATGTGAATTTGATAAAGGTTTTCATAGTGGTTATTCGGTGGAATGTCTGGGACAAAGGAAAAGAGCACATATTAATTGCAAGAGGATCTCCAATAGTGATAGAAGAGGATAAAAAAAGATGATGGCAGATTTGTAGTGTTAAGGGCTACTGGCAAGAGAAAAGGATTACACTGGCATGTATTCCACCTAAATCTGCTGTAATGGAGATTAAGAAAATTCTGAGAGAAATAACCCATTTTCAGCATGGAATGTTACTTATAGGTGGGACAGGGATTTGGTTTGCAGCAGTAGAGATGTTTGGTAGCCCAGAAGGGAAAGTACAACAGAGGAGGGTGCATTTTTGAAGAAGGTTATGGAAATACTTGGCATGGAAGATGTGACTTCAGTAATAGGAGTTCAGAATGAATTTACGTATTATTGCCCAAGGTATAAAAACTGGGCTAGGCTAGACAGAATTTACATTTCACAGGAACATGTGCATTTAATTGATATGTACCCAATAAATATTTCAGATCATGTGCCAATAATTAAAAATAAAAACACAAGGTAGTGAAATTGAGACAGTGGCGCTTTCCCACCTATCTGTTGAAGAGAGGAATTTTTAAGGAATGGATAGTGGAGATTGTTCAGGAGCTGTTTGAGAGGGTAGAAATTACTTCTGAAAATATAGCTGGGGAGAGGGATACAATTAAAGTGGAGTTTAAAAATGGGGTGGAAATAGAAAGGGAGCTATGGTTAAGAAGTAACAAGATTTATTTATAGGGACTGACAAATGTTCAAGTATTGCAGAACAGGGGGAATTTCACAGAACAAGAAGAGGATCAACTGCAGAATGCTAAGCAGAAAATAAGGATCTGCCTCAATAATATACACTAGTTTAGAAAGATTGCTGTTAAGCTGTGTTTTTTAGCAGAATGACTCTGGCAGTAGAAAGTAGAAAGGCTGTCACCAAGCTTGGAGAGTTTATAACAAGGAAGGGTAACGAAGATCCCTTAGAGGTATTAGAAATATTTGGGAAATTCTATGAAAGTCTGTATAAAGGAGAGAAATATGGAAATTGTGAAAAGATACAACTGGAAATGGTTATAGAAAAATTAAATATGCCAAGGTTAGAAATAGATGAGGCTCCATTACTAACTGATAGGATAGGAGGAGAAAATTGTGATGTATAACCAATATACAGGAAAGTTCCCCAGGGATAGATGGCATTCCTGTGGAAGTTTGGAAGCTAGGAGGGGAAAAAAAACTGACAGATCTGGAAGGTTTTGTTTAGCAGTGTTTTAAGAGGAGGAGAAGTACCAACATCCTGGAAGAAAGCAGTGGTAGGTGTAATACCTAATGAGGGTAAAGATCCATCAGATCCAGCTTTTATACAGGCCCATTTCAATAGTAAACCATGATTTATAAAGTGTATATGTCTATAATGGCTAAAAGAATGGCAAGATTAATGCCAAAATTGATAGATATGGATCAGTGTGGTTTTGTGGAGGGGAGGCAAACATTTGGTAACCTTAACAGAGCTTTGATGATCCAGAGGGAAGTAGAATGTGAGAAAATACCATTGTTGTTGGTGGGTCTTGATTAGGGTTTCCACCTGTCCCACTTTGAGAGGGACAGTCCCTCTTTGGTCAGTTGTGTCCTGCAAAAAAATTGTAAAATTGGCAAATGTCCTGAGATTTTAGGACAAAATTATTGCCTATATTATGTAATGTTGTATCTTTCGGCTTTTCCCGGTTAGGGGTCGCCACAGCGGAACTCCGGTCCGCTAATGATTGGCAGTAGATTTTTATGTACTGGCTTGCCAGGCCTGACCCACAACTTTCAACGAAGGTACGCCCATTCATGCATGTCTCCACACAGAAGACACTTTAGCTGAGAATCGAACAGGACAACGTCTTACTGTGAGGCGACAACGCTACCGCAGCACCACCACCGCAGCCCCTAAAGTATTTGTGTCTTTCAGCTTTTCCCGGTTAGGAGTCGCCACAGCAGAACTCTGGTCAGCTAATGATTGGTAGTTGATTTTTACGTGCCGAGTTACCAGCCCTGATGCACATCTTTCAACGAAGGTACGCCCATTAACGCATGTCTCCACGCAGAAGACGCTCTAGCTGAGAATCGAACCGGACAGCGTCTTACTGTGAGGCGACAACGCTACCGCAGCACCACCACCGCGGGTCTCCTATATTTTATGTAATAGTTGATAGTTGCATAAAACCGTTTTTCTGTATCAGAAACACCTAAATGTTATAAGAAACAGATTAAGCAACTAAAATACTACACGAATAAGCTTTTATTGAGGCAAAGAAGTGAAGTGGCTATGCCCATGTACTAACCCTGACTCACTAACCATATTTTTTACTATTTCCCTTCCCCCATCCTCCTATCAGGATGATAAAACCTTCACCTATTTAACATAGTACTCCTTTCTTACTAATCTCCCCTTGGTTCATTACTGAAACCTATTCCAGCTCCTGCCACTCCCAGTATCTACTTGTATGTATCCTAACTGTCTTTTCTGAACAGGTATAATAAGGAATCTTCCATCTCCTCCATACTTTTTTGCAAATCATGTATTTACCTGTACACCTCTGTTGAGCTTCTAAAACTATTATATGCCCTAACCTTCATACAACTTTTTCTTCTCAATACTACGTTCTACTATGTTATTCTACTGTAAATATTGCAGTTATCTTAAATGTTATGTACCTTTACTGCTTTAATGTTAGTTTTTTTTTTTTTTTTACTATGATAGCCCATAGCATTAATGTATTAGCATAATTTATATGTTTTAGTTTAAGCCATCTTATTGCCCTTTTTTCTGTACATTTAGTTTAAAGTTTGGAGCTTTTCTCCCCGGGCCTCTACTGAAAATGGACATGTATCCAGTTAGACTAGCCCGGTCAACAAATGTTAAATAAAATAAGTTCTGTCTTGTGTACTGTCCGTGGATATGTTTCGGCCTGTAAAATCTGACATTTGTACCAAAAATGTCCCACATTGGGCATTTGAAAAGGTGGCAACCTTAGTCTTGATGCAGCAAAAGCATTTGACAGAAATAAGTTGAGATTTTATGAGCAGGGCAATGGAAGCATTTACATTTCCTGAAAAAAAATGTAAGGTTGCTTTAGGAGCATATATGAGGGATTGGAGGTGAAAATTAAAGTGGGTGGGGTCCTCTCTGATATTTTCTGCTTGAGCAGAGGAACCATGCAGGGGTGTCCTCTTTCCCCTTTGCCAATGATTCTAAATATAATGCAAATAACAAAGAAAATAAGGAACACATAAATTCAAGGATATAATTGGTATGGTAGTCAAGAAAAACTGACTCTGTTTGCAGATGATATTATTTTATATCTAATAAAAGCAGAAAGAGACATTACAACATTGTGGAATACTTCTTTTTTCCAAACACTGTATTGAATTATCACTTGCGACATAGGCAAGTTTACATTCATGCAAAAGTAATCCAACTATGTTAACATAACCAACATTATACTTAACATATATTGCTATATATTATATAACCTAAGCAATATTAAATAAAGTATTCATTTTCATCTTCAGTAAACAATCACTTACTACATAGGCAGTCATACATTTAAATGAAAACAAACCACACCTGCACAATCCTAGTCACAAGTATTTTACATCATAAACCATACTGGCACACTCCCAGTTGCAAACATTGTACATAATTTATAATATACCCAATCTTTCTCACTCAAACATTATAGTTCATCTAAGTCCTGCTGCCTTTTAGCCCGCATTCCTCCCTTGTATGTATTGTTCCACAGTTCCCATTATTTTCCTATGTGGTTTGCTCCTACCCTTTTCTAAAGATCCCAGTTGTTTTATCTCTGTTACTATATTAAGTACTTCTAATATAGTTGGTTTAGATTTTGATTTCCATTTTCTTATAATTGCTTTTTTGGAAGATACCATTATTAGACGCAGCAAGGCCTTACCATGTCTAGGCAGTTTGATTCTGTATCATATCTCAGAAAAATCCGGTCTATCTTAAGTCAGTGAAACGGCATTACAGTGAATGCTGTTTCGCAGAGACGCACAGAACGAAATGTGCCAATAGTGAAACCCTCTGTCACGGATCCCCCCGGGAAAAAAAATCAGACCAACAAAACACAAAAGACCACTTAAAACATTGCAGAGTGGGGGGCTTTGCCCTCCACACTCCCAATGTAGGAGGCTGTGCCCCCACACCCCCTGACTAAATATACCAACTCTGAGATCGCACTACAGTGGGGTAAAGGGCAATGCCACAGCTCAGGCCAATTGTTTTTTTTTCCTTGGGAAAAAATTGCAGACCTGAGATTTTACTGTTGTCAGATTTTGTTCTATGTGTTGGCGAAATGGCATGTGCTGTGCCATTTTGCTGACTTTATATAGACCCAGAAAAATCATCGCCCTCATTAGACCAATCTGCCCACCCAACATCTCTGATAGTGCATCCCGCAAGGAATCCTTAAAGCCCCCCAACTCTCCACACTCCTAGAAAATGTTCCCAGTTATCTCTTTTTTCCCCCTTTCACACCTCCTGCATTTATTGGCTACCCAAGGAAAAAAAATCTGTGGTGTCTACTTTGTGTACAAAAATATCTATTTAAACATTTCCAGGCAAAAATCCTAAACCTTCTAGGATTTATTGCATATTTGGGAGATATGCATGTATCCTTCCATTGTTTTGGGAAGAGAGTAGATAAGCAATTCAGTCTTTTCTAACATCCTCTGTTTCTTAGTTATCTTGCAGTATTTTATATACTCCACTAATTTCCTTTTTTTAATGCCAGCTCCTGTTCTAGATTCTATTAAAAACTCTACTGGTGCTGGTCCTTCATGTAGGACCCCCTTATTTCTTTCTTTTTGCCTGTACTCTGTTGGTCCCTAATGGGGAAGGCAATCTGTAACCTGCAGTCGGAATAAATTCTTGGTGTTTTCCCATGCTATCATCTTTCCCTCTGTAGTTATTTGCTACCAATACGTTGGTTCCTTTGCAAGTTTTCTCCAATAAATTCCAGCCCCCTATTGTCTGTATCTGTAATTGCAGTCCTCCCTATCAGCAGAATCTCCTTTCTCCATTCCGTAGTTGGCTTATTTCTTAGAAAATGTTTTGCTACTTTACAGATACGATATTCTGAATGATTATTGTTATTTTCCTTAAAGGTCTGCATCCAAAATCCCAGTCTCTCCACGTGTCTTGAGCTTCCCCCATGTTTCAGCATCATCCCTTTCCACTTTGAATTATAGTTTTCTGCTTGTGCTATGTATAGGAGTCTTAACTGTGTAGCTCTGAAATACCCCTTCAAATTGGTTAATCTCAATCCACCCTGTTCTAGTGTAAGAATCTACTTATCCCACTTGACTCTTGCCTTCCCCCCCCCAGATAAAGTCCTTCAGCTCTTTATTAATTGCTACCCACAACTTCTCCTCTAGTTGATAAAAATATGCTTGACCTGTGTATAAGACTAAAGGGTCTAAAAACATTTTAACTGCTTGTATCTTACTATCCGTATCCATATAACATAGCTTCCATTTTCAAAGATTTTGTATTTTCTTTTGTTTAGTCTCTTCCCACGTGTCCTTAGCTGCCACACTAGTCATTTTTAATCAATAATCCTAAATAGTTCACTTTTAAGGA
The DNA here is from genome assembly GCF_019279795.1 of Protopterus annectens. NCBI lineage: Eukaryota > Metazoa > Chordata > Ceratodontiformes > Protopteridae > Protopterus > Protopterus annectens. The sequence continues at coordinate 768,818,940 of NC_056741.1, read as the reverse complement.
ATAATTAGTAGAGCATGTAAAATATTGGATGATGACTGTAAGAACTGATCAGAGGAGGTTAGGAAGGATTGGGAAGAGACTGGATAAACAATTCACAAAGCAATAATGTCTTAACAGCTCTGGGTTTGACATAGCTTTATATGCTAGGCAGAGATCACATCGGAGTAGGCGATATGCTACGTAGTAAAGCTGGAGTTTTTTGAGGCAGTCCATGTAGGGCATTTGTTTGAGGCCAGTAATCCTCTTTTGTGAGGTACTTCTGTGGCCTTTCCAGCTGCTGCAGATGTCTTGTGAGGTACATTCCAAAACGGGCATTGTACTCTGTAATGGGTCTAATGAGTGTCGAGTAGAGGGGAACAATGACCTTTTTTTTTTTTCTGGATGAGAACCCTTTTATGATGAGGTGTGCCACGTAGAAGGACTTCCTGACTACTGTGGAGATGTGACTATCAAAGGAGAGACTACTGTCCACCTGGGTCCCAAGGTCTCTTATCACACATTCGGTGTTAAGTAGATTGCTGCTTATGTGGTAGTTCATGGGTACAGAGTTTTTACCAAAGGGGATGACACTGCCCTTTTTGGCATTGAGCTTGAGGCCATGGCTCTAACACCAGGCATCTGTCTCAGCGAGGCCCTTTTGTAGGATGTCCACATCATTTGGGGACTTGACTGCAAACTAGGAGCCATAGTCATCTGCAAACTTCATTAGCCAGAGGCCTTCTGCGTTAGCCTGTACTTCATAGAAGTAGATATCAAACAGGAGAGGTCCCAGGACAGAACCCTGTGGTACTCCACTCGTCACTGCTTTGAGGTCAGATTTGGAGTCTGCAACTTTTACAGTGTGGGTTCCATCAGCAAGCCAGTTGGCAACCCATCTTGTGACGTAGGGATTTATACCTAGTTTAGCTATAATTCCAGAATGGGGGGTGGTGTCGAAAGCCTTGATGAGGTCAAGATAGGCTGTGTGAACCACTTTACCCTTATCTATGGCTTTGGTGACTTCCTCAAAGAAGTCGATCAGGTTCAGGAGGCATAATCTGCATTTCACAAACCAGAACTGGGTGGGATGCAGAGTTTGGAGGTTACCAATGTCTTTGTTTATGAGTTCCATGATGATACGTTCCATGGCCTTGCAGACTAGGCTCGTCAGGCTAATAGGTCGATAGTTCCCGGGATCAGTGTTGGCTCCTCCTTTGTGGAGTGGGATAAATGTTGCTGTGCACCATTCATTGGGCACAAAGTCTGATGCGAGGATATTATTGAACATGGTGCTTAAGTGGGGAGCCAGTTCTTTCTGAAGTTCATGTAAAACGCAGCCTGGGATGTTGTCCGGTCCCATGGACGCTGTGTTTTTGGCTTTAGAGAGTGCAGCTTTTACCTGCTTAGTTGTGATTACAGGGACTCTGCATTCTTCCTGTGTAGATATGGGCCCTTTAGGGGGTGGGTGTGGGGGGGGGGTAAAGTTAGCACTAAACCTATCTGTCAGGATGTTGGCAATATCAGTTGGTTCTGTAATTTATGTGCTGTAGCTCAGAGCAGATCTGGGTGTTGCCATTGAGATTCTTGACATGGCTATAGAATGCTTTGTGGTTGTCCTTAGAATTAGTGGTGTTTTGTTTTCGTAGCTAGCTTTGGAGGATCTTGTAATGGATCTCAGCTTTTTACTGAAGCTGACCAGGGAGCTCCTCCACTCATGGGATTTTACTCTCTCTTGCAACAGTTTCTTCCTTCTGTTGTACAGTTTGTTTATGGCAGGGGACCACCAGATTGGCTTCCTTTTTTGGAGGATAGCATCTTGGTTCTGTTTGGGATAGCACGATCCATGCACTTGTGTAAGTGCTTATAGAGTACATTTGTGTAGGATTCAGCAGTTGTAACTGCATTGTCCATCTGCATGGGTGTCATAAAGTTCACCACTTCTGTCTTAAGAAGCATGAAGTTGGCTCTGGGGAAATTTTTTAAGTCATAAGTTATTCCCATCTGTTATGTACAACAGCTTTTATTTTAAATGACTAGTTTCAGCTTTTGTGTTGCATGCATACACTAATTTTTGGCAGGCTGATCTTTTATACTGTTTTGTACTGTTTTTTTTGTCATATCCATTTGAACCTGTGTCCCATCTTACAAGACCCTTTGTTTTAAGGAAAACCATCAAAACAAACACACCCCTAGAACACTCCCATAACCTATGTCCATCTTCAAATAATGAAGTTTAACTCTCCTCATAGGAACAGTTGTCCCAAATTTGACAGCTACACTTACAGGCTTTAACTGCCCTATAAGAAGGTGATCCATGCTAAGACACATGGTACAGCATGTGCTTCTATTTGACTAAGTGCTGCCTGTTTTGTCTTATCTTTAGTACTCTTCCCCAGTGTAGAAAACAAATCGGCTGATTTTAGAAAACATTGTCTTTGAGCCATTAAAAAAGTGTTTTGTTTTATTGTCTTCTTATCTGATCATCACCATAGAAGCATGAAAACAGATACACAGTTGCCTTCAGGTACAAGCTTCTCACGTTGCAGTTGCTAAAGGAAAACTTCATTACATTGGATCTTCTTTCATTTATTTGCTTTGACTTAAAATGTATTATTATCTCAAGCCAGGGACCTTAATCCAGTCATTCCCCTGTGCAAAAATTAAGAAAAAGCGTATACATTTTTTTATCATACTTTGTCTACTTTTTAACCCATCTCTCGCCTCAGCAACCTAAGATTATAGTCTTAGTTTAAGCATGCTTTTGTTTAGGCTTTCTTCTCTTTTTTTATATGGCAGTGCCTACAATTTTTAAAACTAAAGAAGAAGAAAGAATAAGGTCACCTGTTTACTTTAGTATCCCTAAAATGTACAAAAATAATGTAAAATGTTTTTCTACATAACCTGCAGTGTATGTCATGTTTACAAGACAAAATACTATTAAGAGCAAAAATTGTTTTGTCTACAGTTACCTGTTTATTCCTCTTCTCCTCCTCTCCTAAATGCTCTTCCAAACTTTAATGACATGAAGTAGGTCATATGCTTTGGAGTCCCCTACATGTTTAACAAAGTAAAAAATGTCCAATAGTTCTAGGTTTTCTTTTTCTACCATATTTCACAAATGTGATTGATACTTTGTAGTCCCACTTTTTCATTAATTTCTGAGTTGCTGATTTTTTTTTTCTTGTTGATTTCCATCTCTCAGCTTCAGTCTCTGGTTCATTTCCAGCATACTCCTGGTTCTTCTAGTCAACTTCTGTGCTTCTCTTTTTCTTCCAAGCATTTTCCTTTGGAACATTGGAAAAGGGTTTATTGGCATAATCTCTCTGTGAGCTTTATTATCAGAAAAAGAAGCAGCAGAGTCCCCTTCTGTTTGATGGTTCACTTTTTGCTGGACAAACTTTTTTGCATTTCCTCCTTAGCATATTCTGCATCAAATAATGACTTTGACCTTCCAGGAAAAAATATTCTGTAGATAGCAGGATACAGCAGCTTGAATCTTACACCTGCCTCTTGACATTCCCTAATTGCTGGAGTAAAATTACTCCTCTTCTGTCTGGTGTATGATGAGTAATCATTTCCCACAGACAGTGCTGTCTCTAACTTTTAGTACTTTGTCCTTCTGCCACAGTTTTGTTAAAATCAATTCTTTCTGCAGGTAGGATTATGTCGTCAGAATTAGCGGTCTTAGCTGCTTTCTCATTTCCAGGTTTGGCACATACTTAAGATGCACAGTTTTATTAACAACTGTTGTGAAATACCAGTGCAGTTGCTTATTTGTGCTTTCATAAAATTAATACAGTCTGTTCCTTCCTGTTTTCCTGGTACAGCAGAAAATCTCCTATTTGAGTTGTCCTCTAATTCTATCATTTTTTTGGAAGCATCTCTTCTTGTGCAGTTTCATACTCCTCCAGCCTTTTCTTCATTTTGTCCTCTGATTTTTAAGTTTTATCAGCTCATCTGAATCTCTGTTTCGAGCTTCCTCCATTTTATCATTCTTTTTGTTATTTAAGTTGATATAATCATTCAGTGTGTGTGTATTTTTAAGCAGCTCTGAGCCCATTTGACTCCTTATTCCTCTAGACTACTGTAAGCCATGTCTTGTACTAAAGCTGCAGCTTGAACGGCTTTTTGCTAAACAGCTGCAGGATTCTTACCAGCCAGTGTTTTTTCATCACCTTTTGTTCGTGATTTTCTTTTGGGCTCTGTAAATGTCTTCTCTGTTGGCATCCATGTAGTGCACTTGCTAGTCAGTAATTGAAATTTACCCCAAAAGGCAAATTCCTTGGCTCTGTTTTCCGAGTTTCTGTTTTCACACTGGGAGAGCTGGAATTATCCGTCACTCTGTGTGCAGCCATCTTGAAAGTCTCATGATTTTTGGAATTATTAATGTAAATATGAATATGGAATATTAGACACCTGTAGGCATCAGTAGGATGCAACTAGAGACATGCCTGCAGGTGTCACTAGGCTTTAACAAAATAACTGTCAGATCCTGTACCCCATTTGATGCATCCCATCATCACTGATGCTTCTGGCAACCTCTTGAAATCTGCATCTACCCAACCTTACACAGTGCAGTACCTCCCTTGCCAGTCGTTAAAATGGATACTGCTGCCCTATGGTAGGAGGAACATTATGGGTGGCAGTATGTATAAGGTACATGGATCCCTACAAATACAAACTTGCACAGCAGTATTATGGAGATGTTAAGTCTTTGCTTTCCAAGCATTTTGTGACTCCATACACTCTCTGAAAACATGGCAGTAGTGTGGTATGTTGGCATATGGGGGGAACCCACTCTGCCCCCCCTCCATATCAAGATGATGTGAGAGTTTGGGAAAGAACTAAGTAATGCAGCTGTTTTTCCGATGGCCAGTCCAGTTCTTGGGAATGGCAGGTCACATGTGGATTGGCTTTGGTGTTGGCTGCTGAAATCTTACAAATGGTCCCTTACTGTTAGTGCAGAAAACTTTTTTGTTTTTTTTTTTGCTAGGGAAAGCTAGCTGTGACATTTTTGCCTCATTCCGCAGTGTATCCACTTCTTAATATCTCCATTAGGGTGGGGGAGTACTCCAGGGATACTGTCATCCAGAAATACCTTCTTAGGCAATTTTATACTTCATCCTTCTTTGACGATGAGGCTTACATAGATAGACAAACATCACAAATCAGATATCATTCTCATAGCTGCAACTGGCTTCAGCAAGTATGGCTCCCTTGCAGCAGCTACTACTGCTGTGTTCTCTAAAGACCCTTTTTTATTTTTGCCCATCAGACAAGCTTTCTTCAAGCATTCATTCTTTTTCATTAACATCCTGTTTTCTCTTTATCTAGAAATGATAAATAACTAATCTTTCCATACAAGAGTAGTCCAGATACTTCCATTTTCCCAGCAGCTAGTTGTGTATAAATCTTAGGAAAACCCATTTTCTTTATCTGTGCTACCTCATAAAGGTTTAGATTTTTTTCAGCCCTAGTTCCATCTGTGTTTGGTGTATCTAGCCTTGTTTTTTGATTCTTGACTCAGTCTTTCTGCTGTTAAGGTCATCCCTAGCTGCCGTATCTAGTAACTTTCACCAGGGAAATGATTATTCATCTTTAGTTTCTCTGAAAGTCTGTAAAGCATTAAAGGCACCTTTCTGATGGCTCAACCTTTTGAGACCCATTTCCACTTTGGGAGCTATACTTTGTGCTGGAGAAACTTGTGTTTTCCCTATATTTGAGCCTTTAGCATGTGTGAAGACTTTTTTATCTTGTCATAACCTGACCAGGCGAGTTTCTTAACTGCAGGTTGTATCAGCTGAGCCTGCTTAGACTTCCATAAGGACATGGTCTCCCTTCATACTGATCCTTCCTCTATTCCTAAAGTTGCCATTAAGTCTTGTGCAATATAATCCTCTTTCTTTTCTCACTATTATTATCTTGGGGAATAACCTCCTTTATGGCATGGATTTTCATTGTCCTATACGATTACTTGCTGACAAGACCCTAGAAAAGGTTTACAGCTCTTTGTGTCATTCTCAAAATTTAGATGCAAAGTTTTCCAGTGAGACCTTAGTTATATGGTATGCGTCAGAAGACTGTTGGATGTCTGGGAACAACCTTTGACCTATGTAAACCACTGTTTTGGCGAGTCCTACTTGTTTGTTTTTTCTCCTTCCTCTAGTAATATGCAATATAGACTGTGTATACTTGCCCTTTTGCAACTGGCAATTATTGACTTTAATAGGTGCACCATTTTGCATATGTGATCCCATGGACACATCCCCACACTGTTCTTATGGAGACTTCACTGAGTAAACTAGATGCTGTTGTTGTTGTTGTTTTGTCTTTTCCCGGTTAGGGGTCACCACAGCGGAACTCCGGTCCGCTAATGATTGGCAATAGATTTTCACGAACGCTGAGGTGCCAGCTCGACGTTCAACCTTCCCTGAAGGCACGCCCATTTACACATGTCTTTCGAACGCCCACCCTACAGCGGGGAGGACATGCAGACTCCACACAGAAGGCACTCCAGTCAAGAATCGAACAGGAGAACCTCTTGCTGTGAGGCAACAACGCTACCGCTGTGCCACCACATATGTTTGTGCATATTTGTAACAAAATAATAAACCTGTTTGTTTTTTTTTTAAGAATCTGCTCATATAGTGAGGAATGCTGGGAGAATTTCATTATGCCACTTAAGTCCTTGCATACAACAATGCTTAAATAAGCTGTCAGGAAAACTTTACATGTTTATTTGTGTTAAACTCCATCCTTCCTCCTCTTTATTACTTTCTTCTTCGTTTGCCTTATCAGATATAGACATTGTACCAAATGTGGCTTTTTCTTCGGTGTTCAGACTTTTTGTGTTACTTTGCTTGCAGTCAAACCAAACATGACCTTATTTATTTTCACTTATGAATACATTTATGTGTAATGTGAGCCACTTCGGTAAGTCTGTAATGTAACTTTTCACAGTTTTTGATTAAGTGGACTAATGCTGCATGGTCTTAACGTTTTGGCTGCTAAGTGTAATGTGTATTTAAATTTTCCTATAATTTAGTGCATTTGGAAGATTAATAGTCCATGTACCAGCTGGTACCACTGTACATTTCTGTTACTACTGCACATAGTTCATTTTTAACTTTTCCATTGGAAGCTGTTGATTGCAGGAAAATGTGGTATTTTCTTCCTGTCAGCATGCTCTGACAGAAGAGAATTAGCCATGGTCTGATTTTTCATATTAGCTCACTAACTGTCCTATTCAGAGTGCACTGTGTTTAAAATGAGACATTCAAAGAGTTTCCTTGCTAAGATGAATAACAGAAGGATTGCTTGCACTTGGAAAATGAGTTTTTACTATCTTTGGGTATCGGGAAGTTGATCGGTCAGGTAAATTGCCTTTCTGTTTAAAGAATCCACATTAGATTTCCTCTAAAAAGGCTACATTTGATTATTGCTTTTCACAACTTTGGTGTGTCGTCTGGTATTACTGCTGGCATTTTTTTGCCTCTACTTTCTTGTTTAGTCTCTGGTGACCTCAGTACATAAGCTTACAACATCTCAAGTTGCCACTGATGTCCTTCATCAAACCATAAATTTGCCTCTGATTCCTCATCACTTACGGCTTTTTCTGCCACTTGCTCGTCCTTTTGGCCACAATGCCCATTTGGCAGGGTTTCACTTGCTTCATGTTTTTCATCAAGTTTAATCAGCATTTCAATGGAAAATTGAAATGCCTGTAAATTTTGTAAACTCCATCTGCCACATTTGTTGTTGTCGTCCTTCCCCACTCTTTTAGCTCAGGTACTAGAAGGTGAGTGTCTTCTGAAGAGTACAGAATTATCTGCATCCTAGCTACGTTTCCTCCAGGATGAATGATGATCAGACCAATTTTAGAAATTGCACCCATACAGTAACCATTAATACCAGGTTCTCCACATTAAAAATTGCAAGGAAAGTTAACTGGCCCAAACTGTAGTATTTTCTGATGGCCCTGGGGTGTAAGCCAAATTGTCTTTGCTGTTTGGCTGTGGATTGTTATCCATGTTGTTCTGTGCTGTGCTGTGTTACAGGCTTTCTTCTGTTTTTTTGTGGAATATGGCTTAAAATTATGGATACTTTAGTGGCTTAAACATTGACAATGATTCAATGGTTTAGCGGGTTGTTTGATCACCATACTTGTGTGACTCTGGGGTTATTATTCATTGTGGATGCTTGTGTTGCATCCTTTTTTTTTCATTCTCTTGTTGTCTCACACTTGCTGGGTTTTGAAACCAAATACATTATTGGATGTATTTAGAAGGCCAAATGGTCTTACATTTTTCAGCATTTTGAAGATACATGACGTGATTGGATGAAGTCCCATTTTAAGAAACAAAACTGCTGGAAATATTATTTTCCAGTTTAATAACTGCTTTAAGATTTTTTTGGCTCTGGTCTAACCTGATGTAGGTCCTACTGCTGCTGTGTTTAATGAAGATATTGGTGTACCTCTCAACTGCAGTGATTTAGGCATAGCTATATTATTTTGGCCTTTAAGTTTAGCCTTGCTTCTCCTAGATATATAATGTTCCTCATAAAGTCAGACGTAAGACTCACGACTACTAACTGTATAAGATTTAGTATGCAAAGACCTTTTATTGTGAAAGCTAAGGAAATGTTACTCTTTCCAACCCTTTGTCATGATTTGGAAGGCCAGTGCTATGATTTTTTAATTCTTGGGGTTGAGAGGCATAATTACTAGAAATACCAAAATGGTGGCAAAATCTTTGGGATGAGTGCAACAGAAATTCATAATTGGAAGACTGGTTACAAACTTGTATTATCTCAGAAGTTTTGGATGTGTCCAGAAGAAAATACCTGTTTAAATTACTTGGCATCACCATTTATGCCGAAGTGGGGCAGCATTAAAATTCATCCATAGTTAAATGTCATTTACTTTTGTTGAGTAAGAGGTTATATAGGCTGCTGATGGGATTGAGGAAGATGGAGGTGCTTTATTAATGTTTTAACTGCTGGAATAGTTTTAAGAAGTAATATATGTTGTAACGAAAATCAAGATGAGAATAACCCTTTTGTGTTATGATAGAAGAGGCAGAGCTACTTCCCATTGGAGGGATTATTTCAGATTATTTGCCTGGGTGAGTGACAAGGTAACTGGTGAAGAAAAAATAATCACGTTTAGATGAAGACAGAAATGTCCCTACTATTCAATCAAGCGCCAATTCTTAGATCAGCTGTTTGAAGCCTTTGTGGAAGTGCTCCATAAAGGTGATTCAGAATTAAACTAAGTGCCAAAGTTGTCCACAGAATGGTATGGGGAAAAACATGCCAAAAAATTAAAAATATCGTGTAGAGAATTGGAGTTATGTGAATGTGCTGTGTGACCTTTGTTGGAGTGTATTATATTACATTTTTTAAGAAAATGAACTTGATATTGTGTTGTAATTTTTTTTTATTTAAAAAGGCCTGTTACTATTTTCACAAGGTGTTTAACATCTGCCTGTGAAAGCAGGGGTGCAGTTTGTTGAAATAGAGTAGACCTTGACATGCATATTTCCGTGCAGTAGTGGAAGTCTGCAGATTGATAAAGGCAAAGTTTGCTCAGAAGTGTATGGCAAACAGTGCCTTTTATTAGTTTCTGAAGTGTCATTGATACACTGAAATATGTTTCTTGTCACTGCAGTTGTAATGGAACACAGCCCATCCTTTCCCTGATAACTCGTCATATTAGTTATCGACTGTTAAGGTGTGGCATCTTGGTTGATCCAAAAATAAAATATATAGAGAGGTCAGCTTCATAAAAATATAACTGCTGTATGTTTCATATTTTGACAGTTTGACTGTCCTCTAATATGACTGGGTAATGCAGTTCACAAGTAGAATGCCCAACTGAATGTTCTCTTAAGCCCAACTAAATGTTCTCCTAAACAGTATGCTATTTGTGACTGTCCTCCTACCAGAAGTGTACCTTGGCATAGCATAGCAGACTGTGAGGTGTGTGTGTGTGTGTGTGTGTGTGTGTGTGTGTGTGTGTGTGTGTGTGTGTGTGTGTGTGTGTGGTGATAGGGAGCGGTGGGGGTGGTTGGAGCATTTCAAGCCTTGCTGAATTATCCATTCTGTCAAAGGTGTTTGTGTCCCAGGCGGCTTAGAACATTTGCTGTACGTAATCAGTCGCCACAGGCAGATTTGGAAGCTTGCTGTGTTTAGGATTTAATAACTTCTTGTCAAACCTAAGCTAGTATAAAAATGTAGCTGAAATAAGCATGTTTTTAATGTAATTTATTCAGGTCATAGGAGTAGCCCACCACAGTGTACTGTAAACTCAGTTTATAGTAATGTTTAACAATGTGTACTTTTATGTCCACACCACAGATCTAAAAATCTGAAACAGTGATGGCTTGTGAAAGTCTTGATGAATTTTGGCATTCTGGGCTTTCCCAGAATTTTGCTGTCTGTAGGGCAGTTATGATAATTTAAAAGTCTGCGTGCTGCTGTAATAATGCTAGATTTTCTCTCCTAGAGGCTTCTCAGTGTAAATGCTGCGATTACTAGAATAGCTGGATTTATATGTTGCATTTAACCCTTTGTCCCTGTGCTATGTTACAAAGCATAGCTATGAGAAGCTATAAAATGGAGAGCATCTTAGCAGGATTATAAATGCTCTTTGACATTAGCATTTGTGAGACATTAATGGTCATGTGATGTACCAGTAATTGTAATAGTAATAAGTGCTTAGTCCCAAGAGTATGATGAAACTGTAATTCATTGCTTCGAAGAGAAAATGTATATATTTTAAAGATCAGCTAAGAACACTTTTTCAAAACTTCTACTTTGCTGTTTTGTGTCGCATGGTAATTCCTGAAGTCTTGTATGTTGATAGGATGTTACAAGGCTATTGACCCGAGGGTCTTTACAAGCCTAGCTGTTAAATCCCAATGTAATACTAGGTGAGAAATATAGTCTATGCCCAAGGTTTTTCTAGTAAGGACTATCCTTGTCCGTCCAGGAGAGATGTCTGGGAAATCCCTGGCAGAAATTTATGATTTCCCATCCAGTTGTCCAGGTTGTGCTGTGCTTGATATGGATTGGAAGCCTATTCCAAAGGAGTGGCAGCCTCTGAGAGGTATCTGTCTCTCCAGCAGGTCCTCTTTGTTGCAGGCTAGATTAAGGTCCTGGAATGGGTGACCGTAGTCCCATTTGACTTACAGATGTGTAGCATTTACATTAGATTTGGGTCAGAGATAAGTCGCCTCTAAGTAGTCTATACTCTACCAAGTACAGTGATGGTGATTTCAGTCTGTCCATGTACGATGTGCTGGAGATCCTGAATTTTCTTGGTTAGAAATCTCTAAGGTGTAAATACATATTGTAAAATATGGTAAATACCAAAGAGCATTGTATTCAGAAATAGGCGTGATGAAGGACTAGTACAGCAGAGTTATAACCTGTTTTGCTCTTGAGGTGATGCCTTTGCTACTCAGATGAGTGACTTGGAATCCTTCCTCCCCACAGTAGACACATGGTGCTCAAAGTTGAGGTCACAGTCAACTTGTGTTCGCAGGTCCTCTCACTATTTAGTGGGTATTTAGGGTGTTGTTTATTTTATAATCAGCAAGGACATCGTTTTTTACCAAAGGGAATGATGATGCATTTTTAGCATATGGTTTAAGATCATGGCTTTGGCATCAGTCTGTGGTTTGTGTAAGCCCCTTTAAAAGTATGCTGACATCACTAGGGGATTCAATGATGGCACCTAATTTGCAGTCATCCGCAGACTTATTAGTCACAGCCCCCACCGTTTTGGCCTGGACTTCTGAGAAGTGTACACCAAACAAAGAGGGGGCCCAGCACTGACCCTTGTGGGATCCCACTGGTGACAGGTCTGCTGGTAGAGGTAAAGTCTCCCATTTTTTCTGAGTGTTGTCGATATGTGAGCCAGTTTGCAACCTACTTTACAACATAGGGGGTGATATTCAACTGGGGTTAATTAGTCAATGGTGCCCGAATGTAGGATAGTGTCAAAGGCCTTGGTGTTTTAATTTAAGCACCTGTCACTTTACCAAATGTTGAGCAGCTTTGTCTTTCATTTGAATAGTAGTAAAAGACCGTAGAAATAGTGTTTTGATCTGCATCCTTTTTGTTATCTGTGAATAAGAGGTGCCCTTTGGAATTCAGTACTATTGTACAGTGGTTTCCTCTTCAGTTTAGCCTAGGCTTCATAAAGCAGCTCTCAGCAGTTCGGCTTTCTGCCTAAGTCTGTAATTTTATCATGTGGCTGTTTTTAATTTAATCACTAGGTTCTACATTGATGCTCAACTTTTACTTTGTTTAGGTTTTCATGCTGTGGGTAGTGGATGTTAAAAGAATGCAGTGCTATTAGAGTGGGAAATTACACACAGACGTGATAAAGCATTTAATATGCCTTTAGTTGTTGCTAGTTAGTGTAGTAGTAGTACTGGTCAGGAACCACTGCAGAGCTGAATAAGCTGTTTTATATGTTCTTGCTGTGGATGTACAGCTCTTTTTTTTTTTTTTTTAATACTATGGATACTTTTCCAAAAGTCTCATATTCTAGAAAATTAGCCTACTCTGTATAGCATTACCACAATAGAAACATCCACATATAAAATATACCGGTTTACATTCATAAGTGTGTTATGCACTCGTGCGACTCCACTTTGTACGAAAGGAAGTTTGCAAAGTTGCAAAACCTCGACATAAAATTGTCCGAATGTGCAATGGGCAAATGTACATTGGCATTCGATCATTGCAGATTCGGCATTGTGGGTGCGGATTGTACTATAGCGGGGATCGGGAAATGATCCCATTCCTCCAGTGTAGTGCGATCTCTGAGTTGGTATATTTAAAGTAGGGGGTGGTGCAGGGGGGCTTTCCCCCCTGCATTACGATGTGTCTTCGACATTTTAGTTTGAAATTCAGCAAATCGGCTATTCGATTTGCTGACTTTCGAACTTCTGAGAATGTCGAAATTTGAATTTCATGAGTTTGGATCACCCAGATGCACGATCAATATCGTCCGTTACGACAATATGAAGGTAAACCAAATATACCATTTCTTTTTCCATATTGACAAGATCTCTTTTTAAAGTGCAGAATGATAAATAAAACAAGAATATATGTTAAGTATGTCCATGAGATGTTCTGTTTTGGCCACTTGAAATTGGCTGTTGGCTGTGGCCCTGTCATAAGTTCATAGATGTATATTAGGCTAACGACCACTAGGACCCTTAAAAGCCTAGTTGTGCAACCCAAATGTGACCCAAAAATGTGATTTATAGGAGTTGATTTACTGACTCCTCTGCTCATCAGAGGTGAAGTTCTGATTACCTATCCATTGGTCCAAGATGAGCTTAAATAGGGACAGCTAGAACCTCTGCTTCACATGGATGAGGGCAGCCTATCCCAGAGAATGGGAATTCGCTGAGAAATGCATGTCTGTCCAACATGTACTATTTATGTTGCAAGCAAAATTTAGGTCTTTTAATCTAGTAGTTCTGATGTTTTTTGTTTGTTTTGTGAATGTGTGAAAGATTTATCAAAACAGGGTCCAGGGATGCCTTGTATGCCAGGCAAAGATCACCTTTCAGAAGTCTGTTTGATACAGAGTAGAGAGACAGGGCTTTGAGGCAGTCAACGTAGGATTCTGTTTACTGCCTTTATTCTTTCATTTTTTGTAAGGAATCTTTGCGGATCTTAAGTTGCTGCATGTGTCTGGTCAGGTACATACTGAAGGGGGCTTTATACTCTATTATGGGCCTGATGAGGGCCAAGTACACTGGTATGATGACCTCTCTGGATCTAGAGGCCATACCACCTGACCCAGTGAGTTGAAGAGAAAAGGGTTTTGAAATCTTTGGGTGTGATATACTTCCAACCTATAGGCTGCTTTTCCCTTTAGACAAAAGAGCTTTGTTGTTAACCTTTGGCCTTTCCTCCAGTTTATGCTCAGGATAATTTGTAGTTAAAGATAAGGTACCCTTTCCAAGAGTAAGTGCAGAAAGAGAGGGATACAGTTGACTACTTTTTCTCTTCCATTCTTCCTAGTTGGCCCTTGAGCGGCTGTTTACAAGGCATATCTTGCCCACGTGGTCTTCATTACTTTTGTGTACTTCTAAGACGTTAACTTGGTGCCAGTTTCGTACAACTTTGTCACTTAATGTCTGCAGTCCTTTTCAGTTTCTATAACTTCCTTTTGGCTGTTTCTGCAGGATACTTGAAATGATGTGCCTTTTTGGTGTGCTTAAAGTAAAATAGGCTTGTAGCCGTAAGCAGTGAGCATTCCAGAATGTCTTCATATGTTGTAGATTACTTGAGTCTTCTAGAAAAGTGTTACATTCTGGCACATGGAGTAACCAGCAGTCCCCTTATGTATGACTTGCCTAGTATACCCATATTTTGAGTGACTGAATCAATGTTTTTAACAAGAAAGTGGCGTTTACAAATTTGTTGCTTTTATGAGGTATTCATTGGTATTCTGCATTTTTGAATGCATTCTGTATGTTTAGTCTCCTTATCTACTGCAGTATTAAGTTGGGTAGTAACTTAAGATCCATGGCCTTCTGTGCTATTTTCCTCTAATCCAAAATTTTCTGCTAACTAGTTTCATTCTGTTTGTCTTGCACAGGCAAGTCTTTACCTGAAAGCACACTCCCTTTCGCTTGAGGTGCTTCTACTTTTATATCTACATATAAATTGTTGAGATTCATCTTGACAGTTATTAGTGTATAGTGTGCAGCTATTTAATTTTATAAAAATTCAAAGACGCAGTTATTGTCTGATATAGCCTGACTAAACTGGGGGGGGTCCTTAAATCAAATTATCAGCAATGTGACTACTAAACAAGCACATGATATGACATCATTTGACGAGTCCTGTGCAAAGCTTATCGATTAAGCCCATGAAAATGAAACCAAAAACAGTCCAATGATACAAGCTGTATAACACCAAAATGTAAAGCAAATGGATTAATAAAGAATGGATACTTCTACCACAAACAGTAAGTGCTTTTGTGGTTCAACAGTTCAGACTTCGTTAGTCTTCAGTCTTTCTGCGTAGTTCAGATCTTTGAGGCTCCTGATCTTTTCAGTTATAAACATCTGGGGCCTTTACAGTTGCTTGATATGCTTGGTAAGTTACATCCCAAAGGAGGAGCTGTACTCTGTGATTGGTCTAATAGAGGGGACAGGTGTAGACCATCCGTGGCAAAGAGCAGTGTGGTCTGTCAACCAAATACTTCCAGGCTAACAGTTTTTGGTGTCATTTTAAAGGAGTACAATATCTAAAGTTAATTTATTTAAAGTTGGTTGTTTTCTGTTCATGTTGTGACATCATCCTTAGAGAAAAGAGATGGTTGGTGGCTTGATTGTCTATCTTTATAAGTGCAGAATATCATGCTGCAAGTTGCAAATATTTAAATTATATGCTTTTGTCCTAGCTAATTTGTACTATTCTGCTCACATTGGTAGGGAAATGTATTTATAAACATTTATAATTCCAAATCTGATTTTTGTGTCCGTGTGTGTGTTTCTTTTCCTACAGATGGTCAATTTTTTTTTTTTTTTATCTAGCCATCCACAACCCCTTTTCCCCAGTTTTGTATTTGTGGGGGTTGGGGTGTCACCTTTTAACAGTGACAGTCCTCTAGAGTCCAGTTTCAAACTGCTGGGTGGCTAGCTGTACTGTGTTTTTTTTATATACCACACATTTGCACGCACACTTACACCTGTGGTGATTTTAGAATGTCCGCTGAATTTACTGCTCGTCTTTGGAATGCGGGAAGAATTGGAGCATTTGGAGAAAACCTTTGAGTAAAGAGAGGAAATGCAGACTGTTACTGGATTTATGGTTAGAGAATTTTTTTTTTTTTTTTTTTTTTTTTATAAGGTTATATTTGTAGATTTATAGGTACATGGGGTAAATATTATAACTGTCCTGAAGTATCATTTTAAGTCTAGCTAATTACCTGAAGTTAGGATCAAACTTTTTGTTTATGAGGTGAAGACTTTATTATGTTAAACTCACCCCTTTCTTTTTTTCAGTCTTTTTCTATGATGCTTGGAGATGGACAAAATGTTTAAATTGGTTACAATTAATAACATGTCATCTGCAACCAACATTAATTGCAAATTGGTGTTTAATTTCCTTCTGTGTTGTTACTTAGGTTCATATTATTAGTCATCTAGTCAATAACCAAACCGTAGCCAAAGGTGAGAATCAAACTCTGTACTTTGGGTCTGTGAGGTAAATACTTTTAACTATTACGTCAGCCATGAGCTGTGAATAGTTGGACATATAAAAGTACATAGTGGTGACATCACTGTTGCAAAAGAAGGCAGCCTCATTTTATCTTTACCTATTGCTTATAATAAAATATCTAAATGTAAATTTGCAAATTATTGTGTAGCGTATTTAATAGTTTTATGTAGTCATTTGGGGGAAAACTTAGCTTTCTAATACTGTAAATGATTCCAGTTCAATGAACCGAATGCCTTTTCAATAATTAAGCTTCAAACAAACCAAAATCCTGTGCCAATGCCAAAGTCCTGCCAGACACCAACAGCCAAATCCAATGAGTAAAAGAAAGTAAGGCAGAACACTGCTACGAAGCGTAATTCTTTAAGGTAAGGGTGCTACAGCACCTGTCCAGTATTAGGAATAAGGACAAGCACAATGCACTATATAGGCATATTGAATTAAATCCTACCCATACCTTTCTATTTAAGGCCATAACCAATGTGACAATGAATAATAGAGGTGGTGATGTAAAATTAATCACAGAATCCTTGGAATCACGATGGATTCTACAATTGATGGCTCATAGGAGCCCTGGTCTTAATGACATGGTCCCTTTAAAACCTGCATTACAAAAAAGGCGGGTAGTTCACTAGTAGCTCATTGGCTGGTGGATATTTTAAATAATGTTTGATGAGATTTTACTGTGTCTGAAGAAGGGTTTTTATCCCGAAAGCGCTAACCTTGGATATTTGCATTTTAATAAAAGAATTACGCTTCGTAGCAGTGTTCTGCCTGACTTTCTTTTACTCAGTAATTAAGCTTGTTTGTTCGAATTTCTATCTGCAAACTTATAATGTTCTTTTCATAATTGATAGACGGGGTACTATGAAAACTGATCTTCATTTTTAAGGGATGACATTTTAATCAGTCTGAAAGGGTCAGTGTAAATATTTTATAATCAAGATCTAATGTAGATATTAGACTGTATGAAAGAAATTCTAGGGTATATATCTTGTAATGTAGGCATTATAATGGTATGGTTCCACTATAAGGAAAATGCATTAACATTTAAGAATCTCTTTTAACAATATGTCTTATGGCATAATTTATTAATCTCTGGAATTGTACCATAAGTTCATAAGGTATAACATTTTAGTGTTTTTATGTGGTTTGATATTTCTGTAGCTGATACAGGTTTTAATGTTGGTTCAGTATTCGTCATTATATTTAATAAAAACTTTAGTAGTGCGTCATCTGTTCCTAATTTATCTTTATAATAATCTATCCAGGAACCATTTGAAATAATTGGGAGTTGCTAGAGTGAGTTCCAAAACGTGGAGACCGAATGGATGAAACAAAGACTTACTTATACTAAGTCTGATATGGCCATTTCTTAGGGTATTCCCTATTCTTTGAGGTATGTCCGTCTTTGGGTTAGTATGACTAAGTTCAGGGGGTGTGGGGGTGCAGGGTGGCTTGCCCCCTTCAAAAAAGTTTAAAGGAGAAGAACAATGTTAGAGATTCACTCTTCCTCATTTTTAGACTTTTTTTTCAGTGTGTCAGCACTCGGCATTTTGTGTTCCCATATTTTATTGGGGAGAAAATATATCTTCAATGTCTAGTTTGTCATTTTCTAGGTTTTTATATACTTTATCAACTTTCTTCATGTTACAAGTTATATTTTGTTACTGATGTAAACTCTCAAGTCTGTTACTCTTAAAGATGTGTATATATCATCTATTTTATGATTAAAAATCTGACCGTTTTTAATCACTTTTACTATATATGGAAATAAGGATGACCCTTTTAAACTTTTAATTTACCAGCATAATGATCTTTCTGAATTTTAATCTGTTTCCATCCCATTCCTTTAATTTGTTCCTATGCCAAGATAATGTCCTGCTATAAGGATGTCATTTCTGTGCATCCCACATTATGTAAATGTTAACCTTTCCATGCTTCCTACATATTATGTATGTGTCAACCTTCTTCTTTCAGCTTTTCCCGGTTAGGGGTTGGATCAACTGTCCAGTTATGATTGGCAGTGGAGTTTTACGGTGTCAAGTTGCCAGCCTGGCGCCCAACCTTCCACAGAAGGCCCACAGATGCACACACTCATGCCTAGGGCCAATTTAGAGTGTCCAGTCCACTTACAGCATGTCTTTGGGATGTGGGAGGAAACCGGAGCACTCAGAGGAAACCCACGCTACTACAGGGAGGACATGCAGACTCCGCTCAGAAGGCACCCCAACCAAGGATCGAACCGCAGAACCTCTTGCTGTGAGGCAGCAATGCTAACCGCTGCACCACCTCTGCTGCCCATATTAACCTTTCTCTTGTCATTAAAATGTAAATGCTCTATTTCTGTATTAAGCCAATCTTTACCTTGTTTTAACTTATTCAAATGTGCAGGAGTTCTGTTTACTGCAGCTAATTTGATTTTTACATTTAATAGTGGATAAAAATAAGGGTGCTGAGGCACTTAAATGTAAACCTTCCTAAACCACAAAGACCTAGACAAAATACCCATAATAAATACCCTCAGCAGCCCCAAATGCACTCCTTTCAAAACAACACCCCCATCAACACAGAGCTACATCTCATGGAGTCTCTACCTCTAAGCCCATAAGGCAAGCTGCCACACAATCCAACATATTCTAGTCATTGGAGACTCCTTCATGAGTCATACTGATGTCTCTCTCACCAAGCCGAGTAAGGAGAAAGTCATGGTCAGTTGCTTATCAAGGGCTAGGATCCGCCACATTATGCACACACACTGGTCCAATAGTCCATGTGGGAGTAAATGACTTGAGACGTACCTCCCTAGACTATATGAAGGTAGACCTCGTGGAGCTCTTGGAATATGCATCTCAGGCTGGTGTGAGCCTAGCATTGAACAGCATTTTATCTTCTCCAAGGATGATGCCACAATATGAACAAAAGATGATCAACTTGAAATACTTGGCTTCATTTCTGGTGTCATTCTAAGGGGGTACAATATTTGTCAGCATGGAAGGAGATGGTCAACAGACCATGCTGCTTTTCCAGGGATGGTCTGCGCCTCTCCCCTTAAGGCTTTGCCAGGGATGGTCTGCACCTCTCGCCTCTAGGTTTTCGAATATTGGCTAAAACATTGTCTGCCCCTATAGTGCCTTTTTTAGGCAATGCCAAACAAAGTACTTCTGACATAACAAATCAAAACCAAGAAAATCTAAAGGTATTACTGCTCCGTGCTAGAAGTCTAAACAAAAGAACTCCACTCTCTAGAAGCTCTGTTTACTCTAAAGAATGCTGATGTCTTTGTGGTCACTGAGACACGGTTTAAAGCCATGTGGAGCACACCAGCAGTGTGAGGTTATAATGCCTTCCACACATTTAGACTAGCTACTACACAAGCAGGGATTAAAGGTAGGTGTGTCTCTTTTTACATCCAAAATACATATACCTCAAGACTGGTCAAACAGGACAATGTACTTGAGCTGCTCCATGTTTAAATCACCATAGGCAAAATCCAATACCACTTCCTTACAAGGTATAGATCTCCTTCTGTGACCAAGGGAACCCATACCATATGTTTAAACTGGTTAGTGTTTTTAATAATTCAACCCAATACCATATTCACGGGTGATTTTAATTACCCCACTATTAACTGTGAATCCTATATGACACTAAATGTACAGGCACAGATATTCCTGGATTTTGTAAACACAAACTTGCTGGACCAGATAGCCAGTACACCAACCAGGGGTGCAACCATTCTGGATCTGGTCCTCGCTAATATGGGAGAGTGATGCTCACCCCCTACTGTAATGTCTTTCCTGGTAAGGGCAGACCACAAAATGGTCTCCTTTGAAGTAAAAAATAAAACCAGGACCTCCAGCTAAGCCTGGAATATTCAGAAACTACTCTAAGGTTAACCTCCTGCTATTAAGTGATAACCTGGCAAAATTTTAAGCCCCGAGAACACTGCTGCCTATGCAGAACGGTTCACAGAAACCCTGTATATGCATGACAGCTGCATAGAGGCTGCTGTACCCACCATGAAGAAGTGCAGAACTAACTCTAAACACAAGCCACACTGGTGGAATGACAAAATCAGTAGGCTGTGTAACAGAAGAAAGAAAATCATGGCGAAAATTGAGGTGCAGCACCCAGCAGGATAAAAGCACTCGTTTCAAATTAAGCAACTCAGAGGACAAAAAGTCTAACACAGCCAAATTTGAGATAAATTTGGCCTCCCAGGCCAAGGACAACCCATCCACAAAGCATTCTTTAGCTATGTCTGCAACCTCGAAGGCAGTACACAATTGTGTGCAAAGCTCATTGTAAATGGAGCCATCTATACTGAGCCTGAAGGTATAGCAAACCTATTGCGCGATTAAATTCAGCTCCAACTTTGCCCTTCTTTCCCCCCTCAACCTTCTCTCGGGAAATAACATCAAGTATACCTTCCCCTGCTATCACTAGTGAGCAGGTCCTTAATGCTCTCTCTAAGGTTAAGAACACTGCATCAGTGGGCTCAGACAGTATCCCAAGATGCCTTCTGAATAGCATGAGACATGACCTATCAGAGCCTCTGGAATTACTATTTAACTGTAGCCTCCAAACAGAGTTCATGTCTCATGAATGGAGAACCGCAATCATCCCTCTGCACAAAGGTGGGCCATCTACAGATCCTGGAAACTATAGACCCATAAGTCTCCCTAGTCTTGTATGTGAAGCCATGGAAAGAATTATCATGGAAATTATCAGTAGTGATGTAGTAAACTTCCAGACGCTGTACCCAACCCAGTTTGGTTTCGTCAAGGGCAGGTCATGCCTGCTCAACCTGGTGGACTTCTTTAGAAGGTAACCAAAGCAGTGGATGAGGGCAAAATGGTTCACACTGCCTACCTTGACCTGGCCAAGGCATTTGATACAATACCCCAGTTAGGCATTGTTAATGAACTTAAGAGGTTAGGTGAAAACTTGTATGTCACCCGGTGGTTAGCCAACTGGCTCACAGACAGGACCCAGTAAATTATAATTGGGGAGTCCACCTCTACAAAGGGGCAGTCACAAGTGAAGTCGGTCAGGGATCCGTCCTTGGACCACTCCTTTTTGGCATTTACTTCTCTAAAGTCATGGCCAATGTCAGTGGTCTCTGGCTGACTAAATTTGCAGATGATTGCAAATTAGGAGCTGTCTTTGAATCCCGCACTGACACAAATGTTTTCCAGGAGGGGCTGACGCAGACAAACAACTGGTGTCAAAGCCATGGACTAAAACTAAATGCCAAGAAATGCATAATGGTATCCTTCGAGAAGTCATCCACCCCTGGTAACTATCATATTGACCACACACCCCTTAGTATTTATCCAGTAGTTGGGGGCTTAGGGACACGCACCTAGCAATCTAGCCTTTGGCCATCACTTGTCAGCAGTAGTAAGGAAATCCTTCTATATTGCTCTACTTATAAACAAAGGTGTGACATCTAAGTCCAAGGAAGTCATTGTTCCAAAAAAAGGAAGCCACTTTGGCGGTCCCCTGCCATAAACAAACTCTACAACAGAAGAAAGAAACTGTTGCAAAAAAGAATAAAATCCCATGATTGTTTGAATTCCTGGTCAGCCTCCGTAAGAAGCTGAGATCCCTCATAAAATCGTCTAAAGCTAGTTACGAAAACAAAATCGCCACTGATTCTAAAGATAACCACAAAGCATTCTATAGCTATGTCAAGAATGTCAATGGCAGCACTCAGATCTCCTCTGAGTAACAGCACAATGGCACTAAATATACAGAACCAACTGATATTGCCAACATCCTGGCGAATAGGTTCAGTGCTAAGTTTACCCCCCTCTCACCCTCTAAAGGGCCCATCTCTGTACTGGAAGAATGCAAAGTTCCTGTAATCACGGCTGCACAGGTAAAAAAAAAAAAAAAAACACTCTGCAAAGCCAAGAGCATCCATGGGACCTGACAACATCCCAGGCTGGGTTCTACATAAACTACAGAATGAACTGGCACCCCACCTAAGCACCATGTTCAATCATAGCCTCACCTCAGGCTTTGTGCCCACTGAATGGCGCACAGTGACTGTTATCCCAGTCCACAAAGGGGGAGCCACCATGGACCCATGGAACTACCACCCCATTAGCCTAGTGAGCCTGGTCTGAAAGGCCATGGGACATATCATCATGGAACTTATAAACAAAGACATTAGTAATCTCCAAACTCTGGACCCCACCCAGTTCAGGTTTGTAAAAGGCAGATCATGTTTCCTAAACCTGATAGACTTCTTTGAAGCAGTCACCAAAGGTGTATGTAGATGAGGGTAAAGTGGTTCACACAGCCTATCTAGATCTCACCAATGCTTTTAATACCATCCCCCACTCTGGAATTATAGATAAACTCACAAAACTATATATTTTATATATATATATAAAATGTGTGTGTATATATTTTATATATATATATAAAATGTGTGTGTATATATATATATATATATATATATATATATATATACGTGTGTATATATATATATATATATATATATATATATATATAGATATATATATATATAAAGATATATATATAAATATGTATATATATATATATATATATGTGTATATATATATATATATATATATATATATGTATATGTATGTATGTATGTATATACCTATAATATATATATATAGTATGTGAGAGGAGGAGAGACTGGGATTTTGGATGCAGGTGTTTTAAGGGGGATAACAATAACCATACAGAATATTATATTCATAAAGTAACCGAGTTTTATAAGAATTAAGCCAAGATGGTAATAGAAAAAGGAGATTCTGCCGGTAGGGATGACTACAGTTAGGGATGCAGTTAACAGACGAGGGGGCTGGAATTTATTGGAGAAAACTGTCAAAAGAGCCAAGCTATTGGGAACAAATAGAGAGGGAAAGGTAATAGAATGGCAAGAGGCCAAGAATTTATTTGGACTTAAGGCTAGAGATTGCCTTCCATATCAAGGATTGATATCAGAGTATAGGCAAAGAGAAAGAAATAGGGGGATCCAAAACAAAAGATCAGCATTGGTAGAGATTTTAGTAGAATCTAGAACAGAAGCTGCTGTTAAAAAATGAGTAATTACTACACATACAAAAATATTGCATGATAACCATAATCGGTCGGAGGTGGTAGTAAAGATTGGGAAGAGAGATTGGATAAGCATTTCAGAAAGAAACAATGAGGGTATATATGCTTGTCTCACTAATATGCAACAAAGTCTAGAAGATTTGGGATCTTTGCTTGGAAGTATTTTACATAGGTATTTTTATACCCCAAGTAGACTCCAAAGAATTTTTCTTCCAGTAGGCAGCAAATGTTGAAGGTGTGATGGGGTAGAAAAGATAATTGGGAACATATTTTCTGGTAAAATCCCATGAGTGGAGGAGCTCCCTTGTCAGCCTTAGTAAGAAGCTGAGATCCCTTTATAAGATCCTCCAAAGCCAGCTACGAAAACAAAATCACCACTAAATCCAAGGACTACCACAAAGCATGCTATAGCTATGTCAAGAATCTAGATGGCAACACCGAGATCTGCTCTGAGTTGCACTGAATGGCGCACAGCAACAGTTATCCCACTCCACAAAGGGGGAGCCACCACTGATCCTGGGAACTATCGACCTATTAGCCTGACGAGCCTGGTCTGCAAGGCCATGGAATGTATCGTCATGGAACTCGTAAACAAAGATATTGGTAACCTCCAAACTCTGGATCCTACCCAGTTAGGGATTGTGAAAGACAGATCATGCCTCCTGAACCTGATCGACTTCTTTGAGGCAGTCACCAAAGCCGTGGATGAGGGTAAGGTGGTTCATACAGCCTATCTTGACCTCGCCAAGGCTTTCGACACCATTCCCCATTCTAGAATTATAGCTAAACCTCACTAAACTAGGTATAAATCCCTACATCACAAGATGGGTTGCCAACTGAGTCACTGACAGAACCCACACTGTAAAAGTTGCAGACTCCAAATCTGACCTCAAAGCAGTGACAAGTGGAGTACCACTGGGTTCTGTCCTGGGACCTCTCCTGTTTGGTATCTACGTCTCTGAAGTACAGGCTAACACAGAAGGCCTCTGGCTAACGAAGTTCGCAGATGACTGCAAACTAGGAGCCATAGTCAAGAGATGCCTGGTGTCAAGAGCCATGGCCTCAAGCTCAATGTCAAAAAGTGCAGTGTCATCCCCTTTGTTAAAACTCTGTTCCCATGAACTACAACATAGGCAGCAATCTACTTGACACCGAATGCGTGATGAGACCTTGGGACCCAGGTGGACAGTAATTTCTCCTTTGATAGTCACATCGCCACAGTTGTCAGGAAATCCTTCTACGTGGCACACCTCATCATAAAAGGGTGTTCTCATCCAGGAAAAAGAGGTCATTGTACCCCTCTACTCGTCACTCATTAGGTCCATTGTAGAGTACAACGCCCCTTTTGGAATGTACCTCACAAGACATCTGCAGCAATTGGAAAGGCCACAGAAGTACCTCACAAAGAGGATTACTGGCCTCAAACAAATGCTGTACACTGACCACTTAAAAAAACTCCAGCTTTACTCCGTAGCATATCGTCTACTCTGAGGTGATGTCTGCCTAACATATAAAGCTATGTCAAACCCAGAGCTGTTGGACATGCTACATCTAAAGAAATCCCAATCCCTCTGAGCTACACGTTCTAGGGACCTAAACCTTGTCACCACAATAAACAGGATACGCTGGAGGGATAGATTCCTGTCCCAGAGACTTCCTATACTCTGGAACAAGCTACCCATCTATGTCAAGCAAAGTTCTTCATTAGCACTCTTCAAGAAAAATCTTTGAGTGGATGGGAAATAGGAAATACACCCTGGGGATCACTTCTGTGTCTCTGCTCGACAGTGGCACAGGAAAATAACTTTCTTGGGTGGCGTAAGGCATGGAACCTTGCTGGCTAGGCTTACGTAGGCCCTTGGGCCGATGGCCTTGTACCAACCTATGAGTGTAATGAGTTGGCAGACTTTAAAGATTCCTTGCAGTCTACTCTGTCAGAGATACCAGTTGAGCAAATTGGTATAACTAAGGAAATTATTTTTTTGACCTATGATACAAAATCAGAATTGCTTAGACATATTAAGGTCTTGCTAAGTCTAATTATAGAAGCTGCCAAAAAATCAGTTGCTAGAAAGTGTAAATCAAAGTCTATACCAGCTTTGCTTGAAGTGAATATAGTAATGGAGAGAAAGCAACTAGAATTAGAATCTTTGGAAAAGAGTAGGAGCAGGTCCCATAGAAAAGTGGGAATTGTGGGAGTAATTTAGTGCAGAGGAGGAATGAAGAAGTTTAAAAGAAGGCAGGATTTGAATGAGCTATGTAATGTTTTACTATGACAGGATAGATTTATAAGTGATGTTTGCAACTACAATTATGTCATTATGGTTTGTTTTTGTTTATATAAATGTATGATTGCCTATGTCAGAAGTAATAATTTAATAAAAAGATGTTTGTTGTTTTTTTTAAAAAGAAAAAGATGTGCCATATGCGGTGGCATAATTTTCTTGCAGTTATCACAATGGAATAAGGCTCCACCCTGTTTATGAGCTGTCTCCTGTAACCTGAGATACTGGATTCATTCCTTCCCCATTTGCCTGCTTTGACTCTAAGTAACTAGACAGTTGCTCCCAGGCCGAGTCTGAAAAAAGGTCCCTGTGAATCTGTGCTCTATCTTGGTTTACAAATAAAAATATTCTAGCATTTGGAGCAGAGGTTTAAGGATGTTCTTCATGTTTCACTGTTGCAATCTTCACATTTAGGTAATTTGTCTACCGAATTGAAGTTGTAGTCTTTTAAAGCGAAGTACCCTGTTTGGAATCCTTTTTTTCTTGTACTAACAGATGTCAGAAAAAGTTAATAATTGTCTCGCCTGTGGAAAGCAAATACCACACCAAGACTTCCACTCTTACTGCGTCACTTGTTTAGGCCCAGACCACAATGTCCTCCATTGCCACTTCTGTGCTTTGTTCAACGCCAGAACTATCCGTCGTCTGGTCCTTATTGTAGCCAGATATTTTCGCTTGCAGTCCTCGCATTCCGATCTGGCTTCAGTAAGCCATCTGACAGCAGATCTTCCGAAAAAACGTAGACAGAGATAGACTGCACAGGTCTAAACCTACCACTGACGGTTCCATTAAGCTAGTCGTCAGTTCTCCGGTCCTCAGTCAGGTGCTTTTGCAGCCCCTGATGCCCGCTTCAGTTCATTCGCAGGCCACTAACGAGACCTTTTCGGAGTCCGGCATGCAGCAAAACTCTCTTCTTCTTTGACTAAGGATCCTGTGGTCATCTCTACCTTGGATGGGGCCAGGGCCAGAGCCGCTGAGCAGGCACCGGCTTCTGAGGAAGTCTTTCTCACTACCGAATCTCGACACAAACCGACGTCTTATTTCGTGACTATCATTCTTTCAAAAACAGCCAGGTTTCTTAGGCCTAGGGTACAAAACACACCCAAGAAACTGACCCACTCTGTCAGGCGCCTGCTTCCTAGCCTCAGTCTCAAATGCTTAAAATGGCAGAATACCTCTACATGCTGATCAGGGGAAGCCAAGCTACCCCCCCCCCAAAGGAAAAGAGATCTGTCCCCTGTAGTTTTGTCTGAAAGAGTCAGATGAATCTGATGCATCTGAGTATGAAGACATGCAACCCCTCTCCACTTATGAGGATTATGATGCAGAGGATTCCATTCCTTCAGCCTCTCCCCCAGAAGAATTTTCCTTTGGGGAAACCCTGCATACTTTAAGGGAGCATTTCCAATGGGAGAGTCCAGACTACCCTCAGTCTAAAAAGAGACTCCGGGAATTATTTGATCTCCCACAACACAGACCCTTGCCCCCCCCCCCCCCCAGTCCTGGATGTTGTGTAGTATGTTTTCCTCGAATCCAGCTTGACTCCTGGTGCTCTACCTCGTGCTCCCAGAAAACCAGGAGACTGACTCCCACAAATATTTTTTCAAAAATACAACAGCTGACCCTGAGGTCATTTCTCAAGGGCCAAAAGAGATTAAAGCAACCTCTGCTAAGAATCCCACCCCTTCAGACAGAGATTCCCGAGCATTGGACAGATTGGGTAAAAAAGTATACACCTCGGCTCCTCTTCCTATCAGGGCACTAAATTGTCAGTTCCATATGCTGAAATTTCAGCAGCATACCTTGGAACTCCTTAAACAAAAAATGTCTTCCCTTCCTGCTTGGGCAGAATCTAAAGATTTACAAGAGTTTAATGCATTCTGCAAGTCAAGCAACTAAACACACCTTGCACTTTGGCTTTGACGCCCTAGAAGCTTTTTGCAGGGCAGCAGTCACTGGTTCTATCATTAGAAGGCATGCATGGCTTAAAGAACAACTCCTGCCAGACCATGTCATATCTAAATTGTTGGATACCCCCTTGCAGAAAGGTAACGTATTTGGCACTAAGGCAGAAGAGGTTTTAAAAAAGATGGAAGAAAAAGCAAAATCTATGCAAACAGTTAAGGATTTCTTGCAGGTCCAGAAGGCATTGCCCATCCAAACACTGGTCCTTTCCTGCTCCTAGTAAACCGGCCCAGCCTAGGCCCCATGGAAGAAGACCCCCCCCCCCCCACAGACAGCAGCCCCAGGGAATGCAGAGATCTAAGCAGTGGACTAAAGCATCTGGGCCACCATTGCCAAGGACCAATCAGTTCTGAACATTGTGTCTCAGGGATACATATTTTCCTTTTCATACCCTTCCAACCCCAAAAGGGTTCCTAGATCTGCCACCGAATCAGTGGGCAGAGGCACAAAAGCAAATCCTTTCCCTGCTCTCTCTATGAGGTCAGTAGAGCACATTCCTGCAGAACAGAGAGGCCAAGGCTTCTACTCCAGACTTTTTCTGGTGCCCAGAAAAGTGGGCACATGGTGCCCCATCCTCTAGCTATCCATTCTAAACACCTTCCTGGTGATCCCAAAATTCAAAATGCTCGCCCTCCAGCAGCTGCTACCCATGCTCTCCAAGGACGCTTGGTGAACCATCCTAGATCTAAGAGGCCTGCCTCCACATTCCTTTCAGGGTATCATGCAGGAAATGTCTCTGCTTCAGGGCCAGGATCTCAACACTTTCAGTTCTCTGCACTTCCCTTTGGCTTATCTACTGCTCCCAGAGTTTTCACAAAATGTCTAGCTTCGGCCATTGAATTTGGCAGACAAGAAATATTCAGATTTACCCATACTTAGACAACTGCCTTATTCAAGCAGACAGCCAGGAAAAGCTGCTCAAGCACCTGGCCTTTGTAAAGACCCTACTAACCTCTCTAGGGTACACAGTCAATGAAAAGAAATCCAAACGGGTGCCCACCCAAGGATTATCTTCCTGGGAACAAGTCTGGACACAGCATCCCAGATGGCATACCTTACACCAGAGAAACAAAGTTTCCTGACAGCCTACTTCTCTCAACTAGCCACCAGGCCTCCGCTATCTGCTAGGAAGATCCGGCAAGCTCTGGGGTTCATGGTATCTTGCATTCTACTCATTCCATATGCCAGACTGCATATGAGGAAACTTCAGTGGTACCTAAAGAGCCTTTGGTGTCGACACTCAAAACCCGGAAACTATCCTACTTATAATTCCTTGCCTCAGAAGAGATTTCCTTTGGTGAGCAACAGCATGCTCCCACAAAGGACTGCTTTTCTGACCACCCCCCCCCCCCCCCGCCGGCCACAGACTCCTCAGATTTACATGTAGGGGGCACACCTGGACGGCAAGTGCATACAGGGCCAATGGAGCCCACAGCAAATCCCTCTGCACATCAGTCAAAAAGAGATGATGGCTGTGCAGCACGCCTTGATAGCTTTCAGACCCCTTCTGTCT
The DNA here is from genome assembly GCF_019279795.1 of Protopterus annectens. NCBI lineage: Eukaryota > Metazoa > Chordata > Ceratodontiformes > Protopteridae > Protopterus > Protopterus annectens. Next base: position 768,789,831 of record NC_056741.1, on the reverse strand, counting down.
CCAGGGGATGTTCTTCGTGTTTCACTGTTGCAGTCATTACATTTGGGCAATCCTGCTGGCAGGTTGCCCTCAGTCGGCCTGAATTCCAAAGTCCTGGGTCCTGCGCCGGCTGTTGTCGCCCCTTCCCTGATGACAGGTCGTCAGGGATATAAAAGATGCAGCCAGCACCATTTTCTTTAGTTTTTCTTGCTGCAGATGTCAGGTGCCCCCTAAAAGGGTAGCCAAAATTTATATATTATATATATGTAAATACATGCACCAATATAAACTTTACCTTCATCTACAAGCAAATACACCACATAGGTTGTATAAATCAGAGAAGGAAAAATCGGTTCCATCAGAAGAAAGGGGGATGGCGGATGGGTAACCTGGACTGCACCAGTGAATACACTCTAACATCTACATTTATGGTAAGAGTACACAACTTTACTACGTTCTTCATGTTTCACTTTTGCAATCATTACATTTGGTTAGAGTCCCAAAGCTATGGATGGGAGGCTGGAGCTAAACTGCATTAGGAGCGGCTATGAGGCCCTGCAGAACTGCAGTGGCAAAGCTTGCCCTGGATTTAGAGTAGAGTGGCAGATGATCGTGCTTTGTAAAGGTGTGCACTGAACTCCAAGTAGCAGCCTCTAAAATGTCCTTGGTTGGTACTCCCCTCAGAAAGGCTGCTGAAGTGGCTGCAGCTCTGGTTGAATGTGGCCTAATGCCCTTAGGCACTGGTTTGCCATGGTGTAAGTAGCAAACGAATGCAGTGGCCTATCCACTTTGAAGTAGTCTGCTTTGAGATAGCCTTTCCTTGTGATCCTGCAGCATATGCCACTAGTATTTGCTCTGTCTTTATGAAAACTTTGGTTCTGTCCAAGTAGAATCTAAGCTGTCTGTGTGCGTCCAAAGAATGCAGAATTCTCTCCCCCTTGTTCTGTGGATTTGGATAAAAAGTTGGCAGATGAATAGTTTGGTTAAGAGCCACCCTGGAAACCACCTTAGGCATAAATGTTGGGTTTGTCCTCTGAGAGACCCTGTCTGGATAAAAAATTATCAAAGGTTCCACAGCCATGAGAGCCTGTAGCTCTGAAACTCGTCTTGCAGAAGTTATTGCTAGGAGCAGAGCTGTTTTCCAAGATAAAGACTTTATATCAACAGTAAGCTGGCTCAAAAGGAGGCAGGGTGACTTTTTCCAAGACATAGTTGAGGTCCCATGCAGGTATTGGTGATCTCCTTGGGGCCTTAAATTTTTGGCCTCTCTGAGGTACTGTTTTAATAAGGGATGAGAAAAGATTGGTGGCTCTGTATTGTAATGAGCCCAAATGGCAGAGGCATGAATTTTAATAGATGAAAAAGATAGGCCTTTGCAAAATCTGAGGAATATTTGGCACAGCTGTATCAGTTCCTTGTGCTTGGTTCCAAGCACAGAATCTCTTCCATTTTCCAGTATAAGATTTTCTAGTACTAGGCCTTCTGGCTTCCAAAATGACATCCATCACAGCTTTACTGAGAGGTGTGTTTTGCATGACTACATTATCCGCCATGCTGCCAGGTTTAAAGTCCTGAGTTGGCTGTGCAGGATTTGTTTGTTTTGCTGGGACAGTAGATGAGGTATGTGAGGTAAGGTCCAAGCTGGGCATTGAGACAAGTTCTTTAGGATTGGGTACCAGTACTGGCGGGGCCAGTCTGGGGCAATCAATATCATTTTTGGTTTCTCCTGTCTGACCTGTAGAAGTACCTTGGGGAGGAGAGGCAGTGGGGGAAAGGCATATACTGATAGGTTTTCCAGCTGAAAGATTGGGCGTCCACTTTCCATGCTTGTCTGTGAGAAGTCCTTGTGCAGAATCTTTTTAGTTGGTAGTTGTGAAGGGAAGCAAATAGATCTATGTCCGGGCATCCCCATTTCCTTGTTATCATGCTGAAAACTTGTGGATCCAGCTGCCATTCGTGGGGATCCATGAGGTTTCTGCTTAGTTCATCTGCCAGAGTATTTTTCCTTCCTGGCAGGAATTGTGCCTGCAAATGTACTTGGTAAGCTAATGCTGTGTCCCACAAAGTCATGGCTAGTCTGCAAAGTGGGCAAGAATGTGTGCCCCCCTGCTTGTTTATATACCGCATGACTGTGGTGTTGCCTGTCTTTATAAGTAGTTTATTTATTTATTTATTTATTTTACATTTGTTGACCGGGCTAGTCCAACTGGATATATTTCCATTTTCAGCAGAGGCCCGGGGAGAAAAGCTCCACATTTAAACAAAAGGAAATACATTTTAAGCACAAATATCATAATACACATTATTACCTATTTCTAAACAAGAATAGTAAGAGTATGAGCAGGGAAAGAGAAATGAAAGAAAGTTATCAAAAGAAAGAAAAGGAAGTTGACTTTCTAGGGAATAAGTAACATCATGATGAACATACTAACATGTTTTCATACCAGGAAGAGAGAGTAAAGATCAAGGAAAGAGAAGCAGCAAAAGTGAGAGAGCAAAAATAAGGAGACAAATACTTGTTTGAAAGAGATTTGTAGCCATAAGGAGGAAAGATGAAGAGGAGGAGTGTAAAGAGGTAGAGAAAGAAAGATGAAGAGAGGAAGCAGGATGGAGAGTAAAGTATGGAGAGAAAGATGGATTAGATGAAGCAAATAACTTTAGTCAGGATTAGAGCAGGGACACATACAGTGGCTTTTAAGGTAAATTCTGAGTTTTTGTTTAAACAGAACAGTAGATGCAATGGAAGTAAGTTCAGTAGGCAGTTGATTCCAGTGTTTTCCAATAGTATTAGAGAAAAGGGAGTCACCTGCTAGGTTATTGGATTTGGTTAAGGTAACTAGCAGCTTACTTGATGAACGGAGGGAATTCAGATTAGAGTAGGGGTTATGAGGTTGGAGAGTATAGGTGTGTTGTGAGGTTGGTAGAATGCTCTTTGGACAAATGTCAGTTGGGAATGAAGCAACATGTTTGACAGTTCAAGCCAGGAAAAGCTGCTCAAGCACCTGGCCTTTGTAAAGACCCTACTAACCTCTCTAGGGTACACAGTCAATGAAAAGAAATCCAAACAGGTGCCCACCCAAGGATTATCTTCCTGGGAGCAAGTCTGGACACAGCATCCCAGATGGCATACCTTACACCAGAGAAACAAAGTTTCCTGACAGCCTACTTCTCTCAACTAGCCACCAGGTCTCCGCTATCTGCTAGGAAGATCCGGCAAGCTCTGGGGTTCATGGTATCTTGCATTCTACTCATTCCATATGCCAGACTGCATATGAGGAAACTTCAGTGGTACCTAAAGAGCCTTTGGTGTCGACACTCAAAACCTGGAAACTATCCTACTTATAATTCCTTGCCTCAGAAGAGATTTCCTTTGGTGAGCAACAGCATGCTCCCACAAAGGACTGCTTTTCTGTCCACCCCCCCCCCCCCCCGCTGGCCATAGACTCCTCAGATTTACATGTAGGGGGCACACCTGGACGGCAAGTGCATACAGGGCCAATGGAGCCCACAGCAAATCCCTCTGCACATCAGTCAAAAAGAGATGATGGCTGTGCAGCACGCCTTGATAGCTTTCAGACCCCTTCTGTCTCCAGGGGATGTTCTTCGTGTTTCACTGTTGCAGTCATTACATTTGGGCAATCCTGCTGGCAGGTTGCCCTCAGTCGGCCTGAATTCCAAAGTCCTGGGTCCTGCGCCGGCTGTTGTCGCCCCTTCCCTGATGACAGGTCGTCAGGGGTATAAAAGATGCAGCCAACACCATTTTCTTTAGTTTTTCTTGCCGCAGATGTCAGGTGCCCCCTAGAAGGGTAGCCAAAATTTATATATTATATATATGTAAATACATGCACCAATATAAACTTTACCTTCATCTACAAGCAAATACACCACATAGGTTGTATAAATCAGAGAAGGAAAAATAGGTTTCATCAGAAGAAAGGGGGATGGCGGGTGGGTAACCTGGACTGCACCAGTGAATACACTCTAACATCTACATTTATGGTAAGAGTACACAACTTTACTATGTTCTTCATGTTTCACTGTTGCAATCATTACATTTGGTTAGAGTCCCAAAGCTATGGATGGGAGGCTGGCGCTAAACAGCATTAGGAGCGGCTATGAGGCCCTGCAGAACTGCAGTGGCAAAGCTTGCCCTGGATTTAGAGTAGAGTGGCAGATGATGGTGCTTTGTAAAGCTGTGCACTGAACTCCAAGTAGCAGCCTCTAAAATGTCCTTGGTTGGTACTCCCCTCAGAAAGGCTGCTGAAGTGGCTGCAGCTCTGGTTGAATGTGGCCTAATGCCCTTAGGCACTGGTTTGCCATGGTGTAAGTAGCAAACGAATGCAGTGGCCTATCCACTTTGAAGTAGTCTGCTTTGAGATAGCCTTTCCTTGTGATCCTGCAGCATATGCCACTAGTAATTGCTCTGTCTTTATGAAAACTTTGGTTCTGTCCAAGTAGAATCTAAGCTGTCTGTGTGCGTCCAAAGAATGCAGAATTCTCTCCCCCTTGTTCTGTGGATTTGGATAAAAAGTTGGCAGATGAATAGTTTGGTTAAGAGCCACACTGGAAACCACCTTAGGCATAAATGTTGGGTTTGTCCTCGGAAAGACCCTGTCTGGATAAAAAATTATCAAAGGTTCCACAGCCATGAGAGCCTGTAGTTCTGAAACTCGTCTTGCAGAAGTTATTGCTAGGAGCAGAGCTATTTTCCAAGATCAAGACTTTATATCAACAGTAAGCTGGCTCAAAAGGAGGCAGGGTGAGTTTTTCCAAGACATAGTTGAGGTCCCATGCAGGTATTGGTGATCTCCTTGGGGCCTTAAATTTTTGGCCCCTCTGAGGTACTGTTTTAATAAGGGATGAGGAAAGATTGGTGGCTCTGTATTGTAATGAGCCAAAATGGCAGAGGCATGAATTTTAATAGATGAATAAGATAGGCCTTTGTCCAGCATATCAGTTAAGTATTGCAAAATCTGAGGAATATTTGGCACAGCTGTATCAGTTCCTTGTGCTTGGTTCCAAGCACAGAATCTCTTCCATTTTCCAGTATAAGATTTTTTAGTATTAGGCCTTCTGGCTTCCAAAATGACATCCATCACAGCTTTACTGAGAGGTGTGTTTTGCATGACTACATTATCCGCCATGCTGCCAGGTTTAAAGTCCTGAGTTGGCTGTGCAGGATTTGTTTGTTTTGCTGGGACAGTACATGAGGTATGTGAGGTAAGGTCCAAGCTGGGCATTGAGACAAGTTCTTTAGGATTGGGTACCAGTACTGGGGCAATCAATATCATTTTTGGTTTCTCCTGTCTGACCTTTAGAAGTACCTTGGGGAGGAGAGGCAGTGGGGGAAAGGAATATACTGATAGGTTTTCCAGCTGAAAGATAGGGCGTCCACTTTCCATGCTTGTCTGTGAGAAGTCCTTGTGCAGAATCTTTTTAGTTTGTAGTTGTGAAGGGAAGCAAATAGATCTATGTCCGGGCATCCCCATTTCCTTGTTATCATGCTGAAAACTTGTGAATCCAGCTGCCATTCATGGGGATCCATGAGGTTTCTGCTTAGTTCATCTGCCAGAGTATTTTTCCTTCCTGGCAGGAATTGTGCCTGCAAATGTACTTGGTAAGCTAATGCTGTGTCCCACAAAGTCATGGCTAGTCTGCAAAGTGGGCAAGAATGTGTGCCCCCCTGCTTGTTTATATACCACATGACTGTGGTGTTGCCTGTCTTTATAAGTAGTTGTCCTGGATGAAGTAGGTCCTTGAAGGCTGTCATGGCATTCTGAACAGCTAGCATCTCTTTTTTTTTTTTTTTTTATTAATATGTAGATGCATTTGGGTTGAGGACCATGTGCTCTGAATGCATCTTCCTGCTATGTGGGCCCCCCAGGCATAATCTGATGCATCCGTTGTTAGTATCTGCCTGGCTGGGGGTAATGTTTATGGTTGTCCCTTGTTTTGGTGACGAGCCTTTGCCCACCATCGAAACTCCTGTTGTAGGCAGGGAATGAGTGTAATCATTGTTTCCCGGCTGTGGCAATGTTGAGTCCAAACACTTTTTAGGTACCATTGAAGTTTCCTCATATGCAGTCTTGCATATGGAATTAGTAGGATGCAGGATGCCATGAAGCCCAAAGCCTGCAGAATTTTTCTTGCAGATAACTGGGCCTTTATTGCCAACATTTTGAAATGGGTAGTTAGTTGCCTTTGTTTGTCTGGCGTGAGATAAGCCATCTGGGCAGTTGTATTTAAGCTTGCACCCAGAAATATTATGTCTTGAGAGGATACTAGTTTTGATTTCTTTTCATTGATTATGTACCCTAGGCATATTGGAAGTATTTTCACAAACGCCAGATGCTGTAGAAGAATGCCCTTGTTCTCTGCTTGAATTAGACAGTCGTCCAAGTATGCATATGTTTGTATTCCTCTTTGTCTGCAGAATGCAATTTCTGGTGCCAGGCACTTTGTAAAGACCCTGGGCGCAGTAGATGAGCCAAAGGGCAGTGCAGAGAATTGGTAATGCATTGAGCCAGCCTTGAATCTGAGGTATCTTCTGCATAATTGTCTGATTGGGACATGCAGGTATGCCTTCTGTAGGTCTAGAGTCACCAGCCAAGCGTTCTTGCCCAGCATGGGCAGAAGCTGCTGCAAAGTCATCATCTTGAACTTTGGTATATCCAGGAATGTGTTCAGAATGGATAGGTCCAGTATTGGTCTCCAGGTCTTGTCCTTTCTGGGTACCAGGAACAGTCTTGAGTAAAATCCTTGTCCCTGCTCTTGCTCTGGTACTTGTTGAATGGCCCCCATGTCCATGAGGGATTTGATTTTGTGCCTCTGCCCATTGATTTTTTTGGCAGATCTGGCCAGCCGTTTGCCTTGGAAATGGAACTTGTACCCTTGTGACACGATATTTAGAACCCACTTGTCCTGGGTTATAATGTGCCAATTTTGAGAAAGTGCTAATTTTCCCCCTAAGGGTGCTGCCAGGAGATAAGTGCTTGGTGCAGGCAGGGGGAAGTCATTGGGACTGTTTCCTGTATGGTTGTGATTTGTCTTCTACAACTTTGGAGGTAGAAGCACCCCATTGCTTTGACCTGTAGGAATCTTGCACCTGGGATCTGCCTCTAGGGTGTCTGGATCTGCCCCTCTGAGGTCTGTCTGACACAGGAAAGGACCAATTCTTTGTAGGCCAGTGTCTACTAAACCTAGGTGACTGTGCTTGTAAAAAAATCTTTGACAGCTTGCATAGATTTAGCTTTGTCCTCCATTTTCTGTAACACCTCCTCTGCCTTAACACCAAATAAAGTAGCATTTATTTATTTATTTATTTTATTTTACATTTGTTGATATAACATGCTGCAAAGGTGCATCTAATAATTTAACTTTGACATGATCAGGCATATTTTGTTCCTTTAACCAAGCCAGCAGGATTACCCAAATGTAATGACTGCAACAGTGAATACACTTGAACATCTACATTTATGGTAAGTGTACACAACTGTACTTTCTCCTGACCAAAACAGACAACACCACTGTGATGTGGTACATCAACAAGCAGGGAGGGACTCACTTCTACCCTCTGTGCAGGCTGGCCATGACCCTTTGGCAGACAGCCTCTTCCATGCAACTACACCTGTTAGCACAATTCCTACCAGGCTGTCTCAACTCTCTGGCAGACCACTTAAACAGAAATCTTGTCGACCACACAAGTGTCAACTCAACAGGAGTACGTTCACCCTAATAACACAGAAATGGCGAACCCCAAAGGTCGACCTCTTTGCCTCCCACACCAACCGTCAGCTCAGCAAATTCTGCACCAGGGAGCATCACTGCATGACTTGAAAAGTGAATGCCATGTCCTTCCCCTAGGTCAGTCTGTTGGTCTATGCCTTTCCTCCCCTACCTCTCATCCCCAGGGTACTGCTCAAAATAAGGGAGGAAAAATCGAGGCCCATTTTTATAGCTCCAGACTGGCCTTGACAACACTGGTACCCCTGCTGCACAGCCTGTCCCCGCTGCCTCCATGGCTTCTTCCTCAGATCCCAAACCTCCTGACCCAGAGGGAAGGGGAACTTGTGCATCCCCAGTTGCAGACGCTCAGTTTGGCAGCTTGGCTTATTCCCGAACACCGAACCAATTTGCCATCCTCAGTAAACAGGTTCTGGATGTTTATTCATTAGGCCAGACATCCTATATCGGAAAGTCCTATGCAGATAAATGGCTAAGGGAGCCAATACGGCACAACCCTACATCCCTCTCATCCTGGATTACTTAGCTGACCTACTACATAGTGGTCTCTCTTTCTCCTGTATAAAAATTCATGCCTGTGCCATTTCTGCTCATTTTCCCACTGAGCAGCACCTTTTCTCACACCCTTTGCTCAGACAGTTCCTCAGAGGGACTAACAAATTGAGGCCCCCCCAAGAAGGGCACCAACACCAGCTTGGGGCCTTAACTTTGTATTGGAAAAGCTCACCATGCCCCCTTTCGAACCAGCTTATTCTGCAGAACTAAAATTTATCTCCTGGAAGACAGCATTCCTTCTGGCTATCACTTCAGCCAGAAGAGCCTCTGAGCTGCAAGCACTCATGGCTGTGGAACCCTTCATCATCTTCAATGCTGACGGGGTAACCCTCAGAACATACCCATCCTTCATGCCTAAGGTGTTGTCCAGTGTGGTTCTTAACCAATCTATTCGTTTTCCCACCTTTTTTCCTAATCCCCAGAACAAGGGGGAAAGGAATTCTTCACTCTGTCTAGATGTGCACAGACTGCTCAGATTCTGTTTGGACAGGACTAAATCTTTCAGAAAGTCTGATCAATTGCTGGTTAGCTTTGCTACAAGGACAGAAGGCAAAGCCATCTCCAAGCATACCATTTCCAAATGGATAGCACACTGCATCCATTTCTGCTACAAACACCATGGAAAGCCTCCCCCCAAGGGGGGGTCAGGACACACTCAACCAGAGCAGCCTCCATCTCTGCAGCTTTCCTCAGTGGAGTCCCCACTAGGGCCATCCTGGAGGCTGCCACCTGGACATCTGTTCACACTTTTACCAAGCATTACCACCTGTCTCTCTTCTCCAAATCCAAGGCAGGGTTTGCATCTGCAGTCTTGCAGGCCATCCTAGCCAGCCCCTAACTTCCTTGACTGCCTCCACCCTCTCTCGGCTTTGAGAATCTACCCAAATGTGATGACTACAAGAGGGAAACACGAAGAACATAGTACAGTTGTGTACACTTGCCATAAATGTACATGTTCGGGTGTATTCACTGTTGCAGTCCTGGTTTCCCTCCATCCCCCTTTATTCTCTTCTTTTATTACCTTTCTACCTTGTTGTTCTGCATTTCTTACATGGGACATATTGGTATTTATTTTCCACTGGTGGGGTTCTTCCACCAGAACCTGGCCTCCTACTTTGGGGGCTCCCGACAGGTTAGGGCAAGAAAAACTGATGTAATGGCGTCGGCTGCCTTACTTTATACTGACTGCCTATTCGGGCCAGCCGAGGGCTACCCTGGCAGGGATAACTCAGATGTGAAGACTGCAACAGTGAATACACTCTAGCATCTACATTTATGGTATGTGTACACCACTTTACTTTTTGAACTGTTAATGAGATGCTTCCTGTTGTCAACAGTTTGATTCTTCCAGCCTTTGTTTGCCTGATGTGGGACTTTGAGCAAGTTATTTAGCCAGGCAATGATTTGGGGCATTTGAGCTAGGCTCCTCAATTCTCTCAACTCCTATACCTAGTAACTACCTGTGGACATACGTGAGCAAGAAAATGTAGCATATTTGAAAAAGTAGTATCATGAAGATTTGATTTTTTTTCCCAGTGTTTTGAGTGCACAGTGCAGAGTTGTGTAGAATAAAGCACTAAAAATGTAATTGTATATAATAAAATACGCATAATAGTTTGTTATACTGTCAAGACCTGAAGGTCATATCAAAACACAGATTCTGGTGTACGTTAATGTCCATTGACCTACTTAACAGTTCAATGCTATCTTAAAGGACTACTCTTGTGAGACAATGGCAGTTCAGTTTTTAACAGATTGTATAACAAACTTCATTCTCCTCATGGTATTGTTTGTTGCAGATGAGTATGATATTTTAATTTTAAATGCATGTATGTATTGTATTCTAGATGAAGAAATGTGAACAATTACAGGCTGTTTTGCTGTTGCAGTATCTTCAGAAACTTGATACGCAAAATAAACAAGTAACAACATGTATATAAATATGCTGTGACCTTGGTTTCTCCTTCCAAGAAGCGTATGCCATGATGAGCCTGTTGTGCTGAATCTATCTGGCTGTAATAAATACTGTAAACATTATAGATAATCAAATAAAATACAGTGCAATACTATATTTGACCTTTCATTTGGTAGATTTCACATCTTTTGAACATTGTCATGAAAGCACTGTCTTAATAAGAGTTTGGTGTCCCATATTTTAATTGAAACAACTGAAAAAATCATTTTGAACTTTATTAATGTGCATCATGCAGTATTCACTTTAAAGTGATGATTGCCTGTAATGATGTTAAATTCTGTGTCTGAATTTATTTGTGTTTGTCTAGAACTTCCATTGCTTAAAACTGCATTCTGCTGATGTACCAGCGATCCCGTATCACGTGTAGTCCTTCCACTAGGCCCCCATCAGTCATGAGCTTCCTGTTTCCTAAGTTGCATTTCCCCAATCTTTTTGATTCAGTGATGGCCCGAACAAAACTCAGGACTTGGGAAGGAAACTCCATTTTATTCTTCAACTTTGCTTTTCCCTGTATCCTTTCAGTGCACCCCAACTGGCTTAGAGTATACTATAAGTATGAAATAATGAACTGAAGCCAGGGGTCTGGGTGCTGCTAGGCCCTCAGACGTCATGGGCTTGTAGATACTATGATGTGCATTTTTAGAGCTATTTTCCAACTTTTTATCAAATTATGTATGAACAGTGAAATATTATCTAATTTGTTTTCCTTTCAACGAAGAAAAAAGTTGTGTCTGACAAAATAACAGTTCACAATAAAATGCTTGCAGTTGTTGTCTTTTGGCTTCTCCCGGTTAGGGGTCACCACAGCGGAACTCCGGTCCGCTAATGATTGGCAGTAGATTTTGATGAACGCCGAGGTGCCAGCTCGACGTTCAACCTTCACCGAAGGCACGCCCATGCTTGCAGTGATATGTGCAAAATATCTGGGAATAGTACCTGCCTTCCAGTCCCCCCCCCCCCCTCGAAAAAAAAAATTATGTTGTGTGTAGCCCTGTGGTTTGAATGAAACGAAGGCAGAAACTGATGCCGTCCTATATTTAAAGTGTTTTTTGTTGCATATATACTACATGCCATTTCACCCCTACCTGCATAAGATGGCCAACTTCTCTGTACCACTCTGATGTCAGACTAGGAGGAAACTGGAAAATAAACACATCGCAACAACGTGGACTATGTTACTGTGTTATGAGATGCATGTAACAGCATACTTGCTTACCCCCTCTGTTATTAGTAGCAGCCGAGACCATGTGACCACCAAAGACAGATTCCACTATTTGTGGAGCTTTACAAGGCAAAGGGGGAACAGAAGTAGGTTACCAGGTTTTTCTTCCTTAGCCATACTCTCCAAAAAATAAGCAGACATATATGTGTTGGAAGCTTGATTTGTGGAAAAAAGTGAAATAGTCTCACTATTTTTATTCCAACTTATTGGCTTCTAGATGACCTTTAGTGACATCCAGTGCACCACCTCTGAAAATCGGGGGAGTTAAAAAAAAAAAAAAAAAAGACTACAGTGCCCATAGCCCCTACACAGGCTATACTGTTATTCTGTGCACACATCAGAGATCGTTTAAAAAATAAACAGTGGTAACTACACTGTCCCCAGCCCCACCGTGTAAACTGCAGGGATCTTTTATCCATATCGCTAAGCAGGACTGAGTTTAGACTAAATTAAGTTACAATTGCATAAGTGTGTGCACACACACACACACACACACACACACACACACACACTGCCATTTCCCTTCATGCCTTTTTAAATGTGAGAAGAAACCAGAATGGCAATCAAAGCTTACTGTGACATCTGAAAACAAAATCCAATGCAGTATCACTGATTTGTATATCACTGTGCCCTGTTGTAAGCTGAAGTAAAGTGCAGTTGTGTACACTTACCATAAATGTAGATGTTCAAGAGTATTCACTGTTGCAGTCATCACACTTGGGTTATCTGCCTGCAGGTAGCCCTCAGTCGGCCTGATTACCAGAGTCTTGGAATTTTTGGATCGGATGCTGTCGCCTCTTCCAACGCCATTACATCAGTTTTTCTTGCCCCAGATGTCAGGAGCCCCCCAAATAGGAAGCTATTACATGGTGTGGAACACCTCCAGTAAAAAGTAAATACCCCTGCCATAAAATATGGCCATAAAGATGATGGGTAGAAAGGATAGAGAAAGCCAGGGGGCTGGAGGGAGGGAAACTAGGACTGCAACAGTGACTACACTCGTACAGCTACATTTATGGTACGTGTACACAACTGTACTATGTTCTTCGTGTATCACTGTTACAGTCATCACACTTGGGTTGATTCCCAAAGCTGAGGAAGGGTGGAGGCAATCAAGAAGTGTTAGCGCTGGCTAGCAGGCCTTGTAAGACTGCTGTAGCAAATCCAGCTCTGGATTTAGAAAAAATAGGTCAGTGGTAATGCTTGGTGAAGGTGTGTACAGAACCCAGGTTGCAGCTTCCAGGATATTCCTGGTAGGGACGGTTGAAGTAGCTCTAGTGGAATGAGTTCTGATCCCCAGAGGGTAGGTTTTCCATGGTGCTTGTAGCAGAAATGGATGCAGTATGCTATCCATTTGGAAATGGTTCATTTTGAAATGGCCTTGCCCTCTGCCCCTGTAGCAAAGCTGACTAGCAGCTGGCCAGATTTTCTGAAAGGCTTAGTCCTGTCAAGGTAGAACCTGAGCTGTCTGCTCGTCCAAGGACTGCAGGATCCTTTCCCCTTTATTCTGAGGATTAGGGAAAAAGATTGGCAAATGGATGGATTGGTTTAAAGCTACACTGGATACCACCTTGAGCATAAAGGAAGGGTTACTCCTGAGGGAAACCCTGTCAGCATGGAAAATAATGAAGGGCTTCACCGCCATTAGTGCCTGTAACTCCAGACACTCTTCTTGCTGAAGTAATAGCTAGAAGTAAGGCTGTTTTCCAAGAGAGGAATTTTAACTCTGCTGAAGCAGCAGATTCAAAAGGGGGAAGTGTGAGCTTCTCCAGTATAAAGTTAAGGTCCCAGGCCGGGGTGGGAGCTCTCCCAGGGTGCCTTAAATTGTTAGCTCCTCTCAGGAACTGTTTGATGAGAAGGTGAGAAAAGAAAGGTGGCTCAGTATTATAATGAGCTGAGATGGCAGAGGCATGAATCTTAATGGATGAGAAGGATAGGCCTCTGTGGAGCAGCCCTGCTAGGTAATCGAGGATTTGAGGTAAGGTGGGCACAGCTGTGTCTTTTTTCCTTGAGACCGACTCCAAGAGCAATATCTTTTCCACTTTTCAGCATAGGATTTCCTAGTACTAGGCCTTCTGGTCTCAAGGATGACATCCAGCACCTGTTTGCTGATGGATGCTGGTGGTGTATTCAGGGGATAAGCCAGGCTGCAAGGTTTAGGGTTTGCAGCTGTGGGTGCAAAATCTGCCCCTCCTGCTGAGACAGCAGGGAAGGTGTCTGATGTAGGTGCCAGGGTGGTACGGCTGTCAGACTGCGTAGGACTGGGTACCAGTGCTGGCTTGGCCAGTCTGGTGCAATAAGGATTGCCTGTGGCCTGTCCTGTTTGATCTTGAATAGTACTTTTGAGATGAGGGGCATACATTGAGAGGTTTTCCCATGTAAAGGATAGGGCGTCCACCTGCTAGGCTCTGCTGTTAGGGTTACTGGTGCAAAATTTGCTCAATTGGTGGTTTTGGGGGCGAGGCAAAAAGGTCAACCTCTGGTGTTCCCCACCTCTGGGTTAGAAGTTTGAATAGGTTTGGTTCCAGTTTCCACTCGTGGGTCCAGTAGATTTCTGCTTAAGTCGTCTGCCAGTGAATTTTGCTTGCCTGGCAGGAATTGAGCTTGTAGGTGCACTTGGTTGCTCAAGGTTGTGTTCCACAGAGCCATGGCTAACCTGCAGAGTGGGTAAGAATGAGTTCCGCCCTGCTTGTTTATGTACCACATAACCGTGGTGTCTAAGGCTGTCAGAGGATTCTGTACAGCTAGCATCTTTTTTTGATTTATTTGTTTGTGTCTTTCGGCTTTTCCCGGTTAAGGGGTCGCCACAGCGGAACTCCGGTCCACTAATAATTGGTAGTGGATTTTTACTTACCGGGTTACCAGCCCTGATGCGCAACCTTCAACGAAGGCATGCCCCATTCATGTATGTCTCCACACAGAAGACTCTCTAGCTGAGAATCGAACGGGACAACGTCTTGCTATGAGGCGACAACGCTACCGCAGCACCACCACCGCAGTATCTTTTTTTGATTGATATGCAGGGGAATTTGTTGTGGGCTCCATTTGCCTTGAATGCATTTGCCTGCCATGTGAGCCCCCCATGCATAGTCTTATGCGTCTGTTGTCAGGGTTTGAGCGGCGAGGGATTGAGTGAAAGGAAGTCCCTTATTGTGGTTGCATGCTTCTGCCCACCAAAGGAACTCTGCCCCTAGACAAGGTACGATAGGAATCATTGTTTCCAGGTCCTGAGAATGTTGACACCAGAGACTTTTTAAGTACCATTGAAGCTTCCTCATATGCAGTCTTGCATATGGAATTAGCAGAATGCATGAGGCCATGAACCCTAGGGCTTGCAGTATTTTTCTTGCAGATAGCTGGGTTTGGGTGGCCATTAGTTTGAAATAGTTTGTCAAATGGACCTGCTTTTCTGGCGTGAGGAATGCCATCTGGGAAGTTGTGTTCAAGCTTGCTCCCAGGAATACAATTTGTTGGCTGGGCACCAGTTGTGATTTGTTTTCGTTGATGGTGTATCCCAGTGAAGTTAGAAGTCTTTTTACAAATAGCAGGTGCTGAAGTAGCAATTCCTGACTGTCTGCTTGAATCGGGCAATCGTCCAAGTATGGGTAGATTTGAATATTTCTCTGTCTGCTGTTTGCAATGGCTGGAGCCAGGCATTTTATGAATACTCTGGGCGCAGTAGATAAGCCAAAGGGAAGTGCAGAGAATTGATAGTGCAAAGAGCCTGCCCTGAAACATAGATATTTCCTGCAAGACTCCCTTATGGGGATGTGCAGATAAGATTCTTTTAAGTCTAGGGTGACTAAACAGGCATCCTTGGCTAGCCTAGGAAGAAGCTGTTGCAGTGTAAGCATTTTGAAATTTGGGACCACCAGGAAGGTGTTGAGAATTGATAGATCCAGGATAGGGCGCCAAGAGCCCTCTTTTCTGGGCACCAGGAACAGTCTGGAGTAGAAACCCTGTCCCATTTGTTATACTGGAACAGATTGAATAGCCCTGATATGAAGAAGATAAAGTCCTTGCTTGTGAGCGTCTGCTCACTGGTTTGGAGGAAGGTCTGGCAACCCGCTTGGGGTTGGCAGTGATTGGAAGTAGAATCTGTATTCTTGAGATACAGGGTTTAGAACCCATCGGTCCTGAGTAATGGACATCCAGTTTTTTTGAATGAAGGACGAGTTTTCCTCCTAGGGGCGCAGGTACTTGGGCATGGCTGGGAAGGATACTTGGAAAGTCATTGTGAACTTTTTCCACTGGTTTTGAGGTGGAAACACTCCATTGTTTAGATCTCTGCATACCCTGGTGGGTCTGTTTCCCCTTTGTTTGGACCGAGAAGGCCTGAGAGGGACTGGAAAGGAACAGTTTTTTGAAGGCCAATGCCTACTGAATCTAGATGGCTGCACCTGTAAGAAATTTTGGACAGTTTGCATAAATTTAGCTTTTTCTTCCATCTTTTTAAGAACAACTGCTTTTGTGCCAAACAAACGTTCCTGATTTAATGGAGCATCTGGTAATTTTGCTTTGACACGGTCTGGCAAGACTTGTTCCTTTAGCCAAGCATGCCTTCTCAGTACAGACCTATTGACAGCAGCCCTTCAAGATGCTTCTAAAGCATCAAACCCACACTGCAAAGTATGTTTACTAACTTGGTTTGCAGAGTGCAGTAACTCTTTTAAATCTTTATTTTCTGAACAATCTGGAAGTAACACCATTATTGTTTAAATAGTTCTATAATATGTTGCTGGTACTTCAACATGTGAAACTGGCAATTCAAAGCCCGGATGGCAAGAGTTGCAGAGATGTATACCTTCTTACCCCATGTGTCTAAAGCTCTAGAATGCCTGTCTGAAGAGGTAGGGTTTTTGGCTGTAGTAGCCTTTAATGCCTTTAGGTCCTTGGGAAATGGTCTCTTGATCCGCAGTAGGATTCTTAGAGAAATTTGTGAGAGTCAGGTACTCTGTACTACCTGTCAGGTTTTCTAGGAGTTGCTGGTAAAGTGTCAGGAGTAAGACTGGACTCCATGAAGACATTGTCTACACTGTCCAGAACAGGGGGTATAGAGGCATGTGCTGAGGCAAATCTAAAAATTCCTAGAGTCTCTTTTTGGACTGAGGGTGGTCCCTGGCATTTCCAGCGAAAAATGCTCTCTCAAGGTATGCGAGGTTTCACCAAAAGAAAAATCCTCTGGAGGGGAGGCAGATGGAATGGATTCCTCTGCATCTGAGTCCTCATAGGTAGATAAGGGTATGTCCTGGTAATCAGAAGGGTCAGAGTCTTCAGACTCCTGGTCTGTTGAATCAGAAGGAAATTAAATTCTTTGTCTTTTGGCAGGGGAAGGCTGGCTTCCCCTAATTTAGAGTAATAAGGTCTTCAGCCATTCTAAGCATTTGTTTTTGTGGCTTGGGAAGTTGAGCATGCGCTTTGGACGTCTGTTTTCTAGGCGCAGTGCGAACTCTGGGCCTGAGAAACTCAGTAGTTTTAGTAAGAAATTAAGTTGTCTGTTTGATATGAAAATCAGTATGTCGGAATACACTCTCAGAAGACTGTGCCTGCACAGCAGCTCCGGACCTATCCAAGTTAGAGACATCCGCAGCGGCATGCTGGACTCTGAATGGGTCTTAGCAGAGGCCTGCAAATCTGTAGAAGTGGGCATCAGGCTGCAAAGGCACCTCACTGAATACCGACGGACTGGCGACTAGCTTAACGGAAACGTCGCCTGCGGCTTTTGACCTATGTGGTCTGTCTCTATCTTTGCGCTTTTTTGGAAGATCGGTAGTAGGATGGCTTACTGAAGTCATTTCAGAATACGGAGAATGAGAGCGAAAGTATTTAGCTACAAAAATAGCCCGATGATGAATGGTTCGGGCATTTAAACAAGGCACAAAACCGACAGCTAAGGACATCGTGGTCTGGGCCTAAACAGGTGACTTAGTAAGAATGAAAATCTCTGTGAGGTATTTGCTTTCCACAGACAAGACAATTATTATTTTTTTCTGACATCGGTTAGAGCATGAAAAAAGAATCCCCAACAGGGTACTTAGCTTT
This sequence comes from Protopterus annectens, assembly GCF_019279795.1. Lineage (NCBI taxonomy): Eukaryota > Metazoa > Chordata > Ceratodontiformes > Protopteridae > Protopterus > Protopterus annectens. Next base: position 768,772,315 of record NC_056741.1, on the reverse strand, counting down.
AGTAGACTTCAGGTCTGAAATTTGGAAAAACGAACATTTCAGGTAGCGAACTGCATCTGCTTCGGGCTCCTTCTCTGCAAGAAATACTGGTGTAATGGCATCTGCTGCATGTTTTATACCCCCGATGACCTGACGTCATGGAAGAGGCAACAACATCTGACGTAGAAATCCCAAGACTCTGGTTATCTGCCTGCAGGTAGCCCTCAGTCAGCCCGAATACCAAAGTGTGATGACTGCAACAGTGAAACACGAAGAACATCAAACGTTATGAGCAAAGAAGTCTGGAAAGGCAGCTAGTGCAGAATATCCTTCAGTGAGGCATATGTGTGTTTTTTTTTTTTTTTTTCTCATGCTTCTTTCTGTACATTTTTGGTGCAAAATCAACTGCTTTTTCAATGGATGGGTGGACTGAAAAATCTCCCTCCCCAAGGTTCATTCTTAACAAGTAATTGTGAGATCCAGAGCTCACTGTTTACAACAGTGGCTATATAGTCCTGAAGTCTCTGGTATACAATACATGTAGGAACACCAAGACTGCTGTAATTTTAAAGTGGGAGAATACTGCAGTCATGGTTGATGATCTGTGTTTCTGATGTCAAAAGCTGGATGGTTTGCTTACCGTTAGTAGTAGTAAATGTAGACTTACTGATGACTATTGCACTTGTGCAACTGGCACGGCTTGGACAACTTTTACATATTTTAATAACTGGACTGATGAGATAAATATTAGTCAGAGAGCAAATAAGACATTTAGGAAATGAACTGTCTGTTAGTAAAGATCACTTAACCTCTTTTGAACTAGATAATACCACTCCACTCACAGCTTTGGAATTCTGGATACAAGTTTTCAGCATTCTGAGGATTCTGAGCATATAGAAGGAAATAAAAAATAGAGAGAAAGGAAGAAGTTCACAAGGAAAAACTGATTAAGGTCTATAAAGCAAACAGAATACATAGAAAAATTTACAAACCTTATGTTAGGAACAGTGAAAAAATGCATACAAAATAGTTTTAACAGTGAAAAAAGTTCCTTAACTTTATTAATACATTTTTAATATAACACACTTTTTTTTTTTTTTTTTTTTTTTTTTTTTTTTTTTTTTTTATTTATAAATGGCATAATACCATTATTAATAAACTTTATTAATTTAAACTTTTAATTTAAGTCAAACTTTTAAGAAGTCATTTAAAGTGTGTGTTTTGTTTTAGTCTGTTTTAAATTAAGATTATTAAATGGAATTAAGATGCAATTAATTAAAATGAACTTAGTATAATTTTATTTTTTTGATTATTTTATTTTCTTTTTTTTTGGTTTTTAAACCAGAGATTTTTGTGTGTGTTGATACTTGTTGTGTTTTGTTGTTTTTTTTCAGTTTACAAAATTGTTCTTTTTTGTTTGGATATAAGTTTTCAGACAATTAATGTGGGGATGGACAAAGCCAGCTGGATGATGGTGTGGATGATAAGATGGTGATGTTAAAAATGAATAAGTATGAAAAAAATAAAATAATTAAATGAGAAAGATCATTCCTTGAAAGAACTGAGATATCAAGAATAAGAAAATTTAGATATTCAGATTTGGTTAGAAAGATTTAGAAGAGATGAAAAAGTACAGTTGTAAAAGTAGTTAAGTTAACAGTTGTATTAAAGTACAGTTGTATAGTTATTCTCTTCACTGAAGGGATATTGGCGAACAGAGGGCCTATGCGTAGGCCAGCCCAATGCTTGCAATGCATGCAGCGCAATAATGCTCATGCACATGCATGACATAACACAGTATACTGGTGTGTATGCAGCAGAAAATGGATGAGTATGGGGAGAACTCAGAAGAGAGAAAGAACCTCAAGAGAACACAGAAGAGAACAGTCTCCACAAGGACAAGGAAAAAGAAAAAAGAAAAGAGAAAAAAAAAACCAAAAAAAAAGAAAAAAAAATCTAAAACAAAAAACAAGAAAGGGAGGAGGAGAGAAAGGCCGGAGGGAAACGACATCTGTGCGAGTGAGCTGCTTTTCTGCTACTATACTATTATACTATGTCCTTCTTGATCACTTCTGAAAACAGAGAGAGTAAAAAAAAAAAAAAAGAAAAGAAAAAGGAAAGAGAAGGAGGAGGAGGCTCAACAACAACATATATAAAACAAATCTCAGCAAGCTCTGCCTGCTCCCTAGAAACCACCACCCAAAATATATATACTTTAAGGTATGTAGTAAAAAGTATCCAGTAGCAACTTCAAGGATGGTATTGGTGTCCAGCCCCTGAAGAAAAAGTAAGAAGAGGCAGCAGCATATAGTGGAATTTAGCTAACAAGAAGTAGGCAGAGGTTTAACATGAAAAGTATAACAAAGGAAATGGCATTAGCTATCCAGGAGGAGATGGTTTGCTTAGAAACGGCCAAACCCAATGTCCTGAAACGAAAGCAGACAAAAAGCTGATCAGATTTATAAATGGCCTTAGTTTTATCCAAATAGTGCCTGAGCTGTCTGTGTAAATCCAGGGTATGCAGGACCCTCTCACTAGCAGACTGAGAAGGGAAAAAGGAAGGGAGTTGAACCGACTGATTTGATTTAAGGATAACTCATTTACTACTTTGAGCACAAAAGGAGGATTAGTATGAAAGGATGCACACTCCCTGTGAAAAACCAAAAAAGGAGGAATGGCCATAAGGGCCTGGATGTATGGCCGTGGGAATCACCAAAACAAAAAAGACCTTGTTCTTGACCGTCCTTATGGGGAATCTGCCTCCTGCACTGATATTTTCACTTCTTGGATGAAAGCAGCAAAATAAAATACAAGATCAAGAAAAAAAACACTCCAATGGGGCACTTGTCTAGCAGCTAAGTATTCAGTACAGCAACAAGGCATTCAGACCAGCAAGCAGTAATAGCATTTCAACTGATGACAAAGCAGTTCAGGATAGCTGTGTCCGTAAACCCTTTTTAGCCCCATGTTCTGTGCAGGGAGCATAAGTGTGATGTACAGCTCAAACAAGATCATTACGCTTTTGTATAGTGGCCAAGTGTTAGACTGCCCTGGGTGGGGCATCCTTTCTGTTTAGAATACTGCGGCAGTGATATAAAAGGACATCTCATACTTAAATTTATGAATGTCAAATAATGTTATACTTGCCAGGATAAAGGATGTGAGAAATGCCTTAGAAAGTCTTAATGTAAGAAAGTGTGGATCTGTTTTTATGCATGGTAATACAAAATATTTCCTCCACAAGGAGATTCTAACTGTTGGTAGGGGACTTGCAGCCCTCTTAGATGGCTTAGCTTGTACAGGTGTTAAAATATTTTTCACAAATCACATAATAGAAAGGAGAGCCAGGTCACTGTGAATGAAAAGATTTTTGGGGTAAATACTCGGGGGGATGACCTGTTTAAAAAAAAATGTGTAGAACATCCAAGCTTAATTTTGGACGCATATGTTTAGACAGGATGGCATGCACTTGTCAAGATCAGGAAAGAGAATTATTGCAGTACATATGTTGCAGTATTTTGACAAACACAAGGCAGGATTGTTGTTGTTTGGTTTTGCCAGGTTGAAAACATTTTAACACTTTACAGATAACATATGACACATCTCTGATGGTTGTTAATCTTAGGAGAATTAGTAAAGTTTTTATTGGAAAATTTGCCAAGTTCCCATAAGGTGGTGGTTGTGGTTGTTTTTGTGAAACACAGTTAAAGAACAATGAATGGAAACCAGTTCTGTTAGGGTATAAATGTTTTGCTGTAATAGACATTGTGTGTGTGTGTGTGTGTGTGTGTGTGTGTGTGTGTATATGTATATGTATATGTATAGATATAGATATAGATATAGATATAGATATATAGATATATAAAAAAAAAATTCAGAGGTGTCATGATGGGGATTAAATGTTATGAGAGTGTGATTATTGCATGTTCAGTGGTAACACCATAACTGATTCACACAAAAAAAGATTGTGACAATAAAGACAACCTGGAACACACAGTCCCACTAAATCTGCGCCACCAAAATCCACACATAGAAATACAAAAACATTCGCGGAGGCTCTCAATAATAATCTGCTCAAGCAACAGAGACCTCCAAAGCAGAAACGCAAGCAACCTCCACCCCCAACACAACCCAAATGACACACCGCCCACAGACTGTGTGCCACTCAACCACAGCCCATAAGGCAAAACAACGTACCCAACACACTAGTCATAGGTGACTCTATAGTCAGGCACATTGATGTCCCACTCACCAGGCTAAACAAGGAGAAGTTTACGGTCTGCTGCCTGTCGGGTGCCAGGATCTGCCACATAACCCACACACTTGGGTCACTCCACAACAAGTACAAATATGACTCTGTCATTGTCCATGTTGGCCTGAATGACCAGAGACGTACCTCCCTGGACTACAAGAAAAGAGACATGGAAGAGCTCTCCAATCTTGTAGCCCAGGCAGGTATGACCCTAGCCCTGAGTAGCATTCTGCCATTGCCCAGAATGATACCGCAGTACAAGGTCAAAATGATCGACTTCAACAATTGACTAAGCTTCTGGTGTCATTCTAAGGGGATCCAGTATCGGTCTGCCTGGGACGACATGGTTGACAGACCACGATGCTTTGCCAGAGATGGCCTGCACCTGTCACCCCTGGGATTCCGGATACTAGCTAAGGCTCTTGTCGCCCCTGTAGTGCCTTTTTTAAGCAAGGTTCAAATGACAAATTCACCACCATAACAGGAGAAGGCAAGCACAAACTGAGGGTAGTGCTACTCAATGCTAGAAGTCTAATTCTCAAAATGCACTCACTCGAGGCAATCCTTAAAATGGAGAACATCAATATCTGTGCAGTGACTGAGACCTGGTTCAAGGCTCCAGAGAGCACCCCTGCACTACCAGGCTGTTACTCGTACCACACTTTTTTGCCATGTAACCTGGACCGGAACACCAAAGGTGGAGATGTGTCCATATTCATTAAGGATATCCACACCTCCAGGCTAGTTGCACAGCTTAATGCATCTGGGGTTATCCAAGTGCAGCTAACTCTGGGGAAAACTGCAATCCAAATTGTAGCTTGCTACAGATCCCCCACCATGCCCCAGGATTCCCACTCCTGTTTTCTTGATATACTGGTAAATATTAGGGTTCAACCAAACACCCTAATAATGGGCGATTTCAACTACCCCACCACCATTAGTTGGGAAAACTACTCGTGTACCAACTCCTTCGCTCAACGCTTTCTGGAATTCATAAATTCCAATGCCCGGGATCAACTTATCCACACCCCACCAGGGGCAACAATATCCTAGACCTAGTCATTACCAACATGAGTAGTGACCGGTGTTCCACACCTGAAGTCAACTCCTCGTTGGTCCGATCTGACCATAAGGTAATCACCCTAGATATCCACATCCCACCCCCACCCCCCATTAAGGAAACCACTGTAAAAATTTCTTCAAAGCCAACTTCATACTTTGTAAGACAGAAGTGGTGAACTTCATGACACCCATGCAGATGGACAATACAGTTACGACTGCTGAATCCTTCACAAATGCACTCTATAAGCACTTACACTAGTAGATGGATTGTGCTATCCCAAACAGAACCAAGACACTATCCTCCAAAAGAAGGAAGACAATTTGGTGGTCCCCTGCCATAAACAAACTGTACAACAGTACAAAAGAGAGTAAAATACCATGAGTGGAGGAGCTCCATGGTCAGCCTCAGTAAGAAGCTGAGATCCCTTATAAGATCCTCCAAAGCTAGCTACAAAAACAAAATCGCCACTGATTCTACGGACAACCACAAAGCACTCTATAGCTATGTCAAGAATCTCAATGGCAACACCCAGATCTGCTCTGAGTTGCAGCACAACGCCATGAAAATTACAGAATTAACTGATATTGCCAACATCCTGGCAGATAAGTTCAGTACTAACTTTACCCCCCTCTTACCCCTTAAAGGGCCCATATCTATACAGGAAGAATGCTGAGTCCCTGTAATCACAACTACGCAGGTAAAAGCTGCACTCTCTAAAGCCAAAAACACAGCATTCATGGGACCTAACAACATCCCAGGATGTGTTTTACACTAACTTCAGAACGAACTGGCTCCTCACCTAAGCACCATGTTCAATCATAGCCTCACATCAGGCTTTGTGCCCACTGAATGGCACACAGCAACAGTTCTCCCACTCCACAAAGGGGGAGTCACCACTGATCCCGGGAACTATCGCCCTATTAGCCTGACGAGCCTGATCTGCAAGGCCATGGAACGTATCATCATGGAACTCATTAACAAAGACATTGGTAACCTCCAAACTCTTGACCTCACCCAGTTCGGGTTTGTGAAAGGCAGATCATGCCTCCTGAACCTGATTGACTTCTTTGAGGCAGTCACCAAAGCCGTAGACTAGAGTAAGGTGGTTCACACAGCCTGTCTTGTCCTTGCCAAGGCTTTCTACACCATCCCATATTCTGGAATTATAGCTAAACTCATTAAACTAAGTATAAATCCCAATGTCACAAGATGGGTTGCCAACTGGCTCACTGATGGAACCCACACTGTAAAAGTTGCGGACTTCAAATCTGACTTCAAACCAGTGACAAGTGGTGTACCACAGGGTTCAGTCCTGGGACCTCTCCTGTTAGCTAACACAGAACGCCTCTGGCTAACGAAGTTCACAGATGACTGCAAACTAGTAGCCATAGTAGAGTCCCCAAATGATGTGGACATCTTACAGAAGGGCCTCACTGAGACAGATGCCTGGTGTCCGAGCCATGGCCTCAAGCTCAATGCCAAAAAGTGCATTGTCATCCCCTTTGGTAAAAACTCTGTACCCATGAACTATCACATAGGCAGCAGTCTACTTAACACCATATGTGTGATAAGAGACCTTGGGACCCAGGTGGACAGTAGTCTCTCCTTTGATAGTCCTATCGCCACAGTAGTCAGGAAGTCCTTCTACGTGCTACACCTCATCACAATAGGATTCTCATCCAGGAAAAAAGAGGTCATTGTTCCCCTCTACTCGACACTCATTAGACCCATTATAGAATATAACGTCCCTTTTGGAATGTACCTCCCAAGACATCTGCAGCAGCTGGAAAGGCCACAGAGGTACCTCACAAAGAGGATTTCTGGCCTCAAACAGACGCCCTACACTGACCATCTCAAAAAACTCCAGCTTTACTTTGTAGCTTATCGCCTACTCCAAGGTGATCTCTGCTTATCATATAAAGCTATGTCAAACCCAGAGCTGTTGGACATGCTGCACCTAAAGAAATCAGTCCCTCCAAGCTACACGCTCTAAGGACATAAACCTTGTCACCACAATAAACAGGACATGCTGTAGGGATAGATTCCTGTCCTAGAGACTTCCCATACTCTGGAACAAGCTACCCATCTATGTCAACCAAAGTTCTTCATTAGCACTCTTCAAGAAAAATCTTGATTAGTGGATGGGAAATAGGAAATACACCCTAGGGATCACTTCTGTGGCTCTGCTGGACAGTGGCACAGGAAAATAACTTTCTTGGGTGGCATAAGCCAGGGAACCTTGTTGGCTAGGTTTACTTAGGCCCTTGGGCCCGATAGCTTAGTACCTACCTATGAACCTATGCAACCGTTGTTGGAGCGAATCGACCACCAAAGCCAACTGCTGATAACCTAGAGAAATTCATACATTTCTTGCATAAAGCACTGGAGGAAGGAATAATAGTGGATGGGGACTTTATTAATCCGGTCTGATTCTGTTAATTTTTTTTATTTAACAACATTAGTACGGAAATTATTTACAGTGTATATTCCGGAGTGATATATATATATATATTTTTTAAAAGCTTACCAGAGAATGGAATGGAACATACTAGACAGGTTGCGTTCCTAAAGAAATTACTGTTATTTCATGTCAAGTTTTACCACCACTGATGTACAGTGATCACGGATATAAAGATTAATTTGTTGGTAGATAATTATACCAAACTGAAATCTAAATGGGTGCACAGAAGATTAATAACAGATTATATGGAGGTAAAGCAGTCATTATGTAAAACTATGTAAAACTAATTGGAGTGATATGTACAGTGGAAAAACTACAGGAAGAATGTAGAAAGTTATGAAAGAGAAATTGAGTGCAAAAAAAATGTTTTAACATCAGGATCTAGAGAGACAATGTCAGGAGGATATATTTCCATAAGAACAAGATACTTGATTAAGATGCAAGACAAAAAAATATAAATGTAAAAAAGGTTGAAGTATGACTTTGAAAAAATGAAATAAGCTGGAAAACAAATTAAAATAGTGTAAGACACTATTGAGATAAATTTGAAGAAAATTTATATCAAGATAATTGAGCATAATGGGAAACCATTTTGTAGATGCAAATGATGTAAAATTTATTCTCAGACAGCAGAATGTTACGCAAAGCAGTTTGGCTCCAAAAAGGGGGTGATAAATTGTCTAGAGACATCCAGGTAACCTCAGATACTGAAATCAAATTAGATTATATTGTAAAAGAACTGCGCAAACTGGATCCAAATAAAGCACAAGGAGGTGACGGAATAAGTAAGAATGACCTTGGAACACTTGGGCATGAACTTACAGTACCCGTATCTGTTATTTACCAGGTTGTATAAATATGAGGAGATTTTTCATGATTAGAGACTTGCACTTGTTAACCTTGTCTTAAAGGGATGCAAGACAAACCCAAAGTCATGTAGACCAATAGGTTTACTTTCATGTTGTTGAAAAATAATGGAAAAGGTTGTATTGGATAAATTATCGCAATTGGAAAAGTTGGGACTTGAAACCTTGTATTAGTATGAATATGTTGAAAATAGGTCTATTATTCCCTGTAACATTCTCTAACAGGATGATAACAGCTATGAATGAAAAATTGTGTTGTGATATCGTTTATATAGATTTAACCAGCATTTGATAGGATCATGCATAAGACACTTGTTATAAATTAGAATATCTAAGTATTGACGTACACTTGATAAGATGAATAGCTACATGGCTTACAAACAGGACATGGCAATTGGACAGGTGAAATTTGTATCTCAGGCCTATACTAAGTTTCGACTGTATCTTTCAGTTCAATATTTTTTTTTCATCTGAAAAGTTCTATGTCTGCATGCAGATGACTTGAAAATTGGTAAACTGATGCATTTCTGCAACAGAACTTGACTAAATTGACCCTTTGGACACAGGATAGTAGTATGCTGATAAATGCATCAAAAACTGAGCAGATGAAATTGGGAGAGTGAAAAAAGTGAATGTTTAATATAGCACAGAGTGATTTGAAACTGTAGATTCATTTAAGGACCTGTGTGGATCATAGGTCTCCACCTATTTGCCCATAAAATCTTGATAAAGTCCCAAAAATAAGGACAAATTTTGAATATTGCTCTTATAAATTTAGAAATTTACTAGAATAAAAGTTATTGTGTTAACATGCATTTTCTGAAGGACATGAAGGCTGAAACTCAAATGCCTATCATTATTTAGTGAATTCAGTCCTTACTGATTTGCCACAAAAGTTCAGAAAACAGCAAATGTTGTGGAGCAGACCAAAATATGGGAAATCTGGACAGTTGAGAGGTATGGGGTAGATCCATCTTTGAGTTTTTCTAATCATATTAACCAATTGGTTAATGATATATAGGTTGTTGGGCAAGATTTATAAAGTCTAGGCAATCAGAAATTATGAAGTCATTGTTTTAGTTATATTAGACCCAAACTTGAGTATTGAATAACAATATAGAAATCTTGCAAGAACTCGAGCATGAATATATTCGAAAGAGTACAGCGGAAATATACCGAAGGCATCCATGGATGTGACAATTTAAGTTATGAAAGACTAAAATATCTGAACTTGTACACTGTCTCATATAGATATTTAAAAGAGAAGATTTTATTAAAGTATGTATGGCATTGAGACAACTACCTGTGGGGATGTTTAGGGTTATCAAAAATAGTAGATAATTGTCAGACAACCATGCAGAAGATTCTATAGGAATGACAAGTGTACTAACTGGTTCTCTGAGAGGGAGTAGCTGATGCATGTAATAGAGTACCAAATTACATTAAAGCAAGCACTAATTTATTTAGATATTTCAAAGAACAGTGTGGACACTTACTATGGGGCAACTGTTTTGGTGTATTGGCAGGCTAGAAGGGCATTATTGCCTGTGTTAGAAATATTTGTATGTATGCGTATATGCTTATAGTATACATTTTCCTTAAGATTTACAATTTCTGCTTTACTTATCAGCATTTTGCAGTTATGATACTCAGATTGTTGGGTTGATAGTAAATGCAAACAGCTGCATAATTACTTTAGAATGAGTGACTAGGTTTAGAACACTATTTTAGAGAGAAGGGTACAGTGAGAAGACAAAAAAAGGTGTGATTTGTGCTCAAGTAATAAAATGGCACCTTACTAATTTTCAATAAGAAGCTTACTGGTAAAATTGAGTTTGAAAAAAAAAATAACTAAAACCCTTACCCAAAGGTTCAAAAAGGAAAGCTGAAAATCTGACATTATAGAGAGTGTATCCTACACTACTTACACTGTTGGTTGCGACAGTGCTGCTGTTGTGGCAGAGGGCTGATGCAGTGGGCCACCACAGGCTGGCTGGGTGAAATTGTTTTAAAAAACATAATTTTAAGTGGATGCTCAGAATTTTGTGACACCCTGTTACCGTAGTACAAAATTCAGTGTTTTTCCAGTAGATGCCAGATCAGTGACTGGCGTGGCTGGGAAACTGGAAGCTTGAAGAGAGGTGCAGTACATTTTTCCCTCTTTCGGGGAAACGACCAACTAACTAAATTAAATGCGGAAACCAGGGATGCACCTTAGTTAGCCGTGTAGTTCACCTATACGTAAGGCTGGCCATAATCTTACTTAACTAAATGGAAGAGGTTTTCCTTTTGGTGCCATGAAAAAACTCATGATCCAAACACTGTACCAGTATCCATGATACTCCAGTACTTAAGTGAGCTTTTTAGTAGAGAAGATGCAACTTTTAGTCATTTCAACCTGCCTGAAAGTGGGTATTCCCTTGACTTGCCTGCTACAAATCAAATAGCTTCTAAATGGAGTACTGCATATAAAACCACCAAGAAGTGGTACTCATCCTGGAAACCAAAAATAGCGTCTTTGAAAAACTGACCTAGTTACCTTTTTGAGGCTACAATTATTGACATTGTAAACCGAGAGTATAGTTGTGTAAAATCTTACCATAACAGTCTTGGCCTTCACCGCTGCAGTATTCATTACAAATGGTATCCCCTGCTGTGAAGCCACCATCTGCCCTGTTTGCTAAAGTCTACCGTTGCTTTAAGGTACGCTGGACGTCATCTATACACTCCTTGCATAGCATAGGGCATAAAAGTAATATTCAAACATGCCATCCTCAGAACTGATTGCCCCAGTAGGAACAGCAGTCCAAGGAAAACCAAGGAGAACCTACATATCCAGGAAGGAAAGAGTAGGGGGATGGAGGGAGGGAGTGAATACTGCAGCGGTGAAGGCAAGGGCATCTACTGTTACGGTAAGATTTTGCACAACTGTACTATGTCCTTACATTCACTGCTGCAATATTCATTACAAATGGCAGAGTGCCAAAGCTCAAGAAGAAATTTGGGAGGAGGAAGCAGCAGCAGAGCCCCTAAGAAGCCATGAAGAATGGTATCTGCAAAACCAGCCCTAGCTCTGGAGATATCATCTAACTGGTAATGTTTGGTAAAGGTATGCACAAAAGTCCAGGTAGCAGCTTCAAGAATAGAATTGGCGTCTAAACCTTTGAAAAAAGCACCAGTAGAAGCCACAGCTCTAGTAAAATGAGCCTTTACAGAAGCAGAAAGGCTCTCGCCATGAAAAGTATAACAAAAGGAAATAGCCTTTGAAATCCAAGTGGAAAAAGTTTGCTTGGAAACAGCCAAACCTAAAGACCTAGGATGAAAGGAAACAAATAACTAGTCAGATTTTCTGATAGCTTTAGTTTTATCCAAATAAAAGCTGAGCTGTCTATGCACATCTAAGGTATGCAGCACCCTTTCACTGAGTGAGGAGAGGGGAAATAAGTAGGCAAATTAATAAACTGGCAACTCATGAGCCACCTTGGGCATGTAAGGATTAGTATGCGAGGACACCCTGTCCCTCATGAAATATCAAAAAAGGTGGACAAGCCATAAGGGCTTGCAACTCTGACACTTGTCTGGCAGAAGTAAGAGCTAACAAAATAACTGTTGAAACAGCAGGCTCAAAAGGAGCCCAGAGTCAATTTTTCCAGAACAAAATTAAGGTCTCTGGTAGGAGGAACAGGCTTCCTGGGAGGTCTGATATTAAGGATGCCTTTAAGAAATTGCTTGGTCTCAAATCTAGAAGCTAACAGGGGAGTTAAAGGCAGACAAGCAGAAAGAAGCTGATAAGTGGGCCATAATAGAATAGGCCAAACCAGCAGTGAGCAGCTCGCACAAATGAGAGAACCTAAGGAACAACCATATAAAGTGGGTCCAGGTCACGAGAAAGACACCAAATAGAAAACCTCTTCCATTTAGACAAGTAGGATTTCCTAGCCTCCTGCAGGACCTGCAACACGTTCTCAGAAAAAAGATGTCTATGAAGGATTAAAACCCTATCGCCCACAGTGTCAGTTGAAGCGAGGACAGGTGGAGATGGCATTGTCTTGTGTGAGGAGATCCACCCTTGCCTAGATGCAGAAGTAGAGGGAACCAGTGCTGTCATGACCAAAATGCAGTCAACAACAAGATTTTGGGAGCATCCTGTTGAATCTTCAACAGGACCCTCTGCATGAGAGGAAGGGGAGGGAACACATAAACATCCCCTTAGAAGAAAATGAGAGGGCGTCCACCTTCCATACCAGAGGACCTGGGACTCTGGCACAAAACAGAGGAAGTTGTCTGTTTAGAGGGGAGGCAAAGAGCTCTACTTGAGGAGTACTAGGAGTACTCCACTGGTGAACAATGCCCAGAAAAACATCCCTGTGAAACATCCATTCGTCGGACTGAGTGAAGGACCTGCTCAGATTGTTTGCCACAGCATTCTGATCTGAAGGAATATAAATTGCCGGAAGAGTCACTTGAAATTGGACAGTCCTATCCCATACCAGAAGTGCCAGCCAGCAAAGACAGTAAGATCTTGTGCCCCCCCTGTTTGTTGCTGTGCTACATGACTGTGGTATTGTCTGTGAATACCTTGAGAGGCCCCAGAGAAAAAGAGGATGAAAAGCCTGAAGAGCCAGCAGAAGAGCCCTCATCTCTTTGATGTTGATGTGCTCCTTCTGCTGACGAGTTGACCACACTCCCTGAAACCTCCGGGAGCCAAATGTTGCTCCCCATCCCACATCTGAAGTGTCTGGGAACAGATCCTGAGAGGGAAGAGGAAGTTGAAAAGGGAGCCCTGGATTCAGATACAGCTGCTGAATCCATCACAGAAGTTCTTTCTTGAGACACTGAAGAAGAGGAATAGGAAAGTCTAGAGGATGCACATGCTGTGAAACAACACCGACTTCAGAAACCACTGGAACTTCCTCATGTGGAGTTTGGCCAGAGGGAGCATCAGAATGGTGGAAGCCATGTATTCCAGAGCTCTCAAACTCCCTGGCTGTAATGGAGGCCAAGGGAAGAAGAGTTTGAAAGAAAGAAATGAGAGTTAATGCCTTTGGAGGAGGCAGGGATGCCAGCATTGGCAACATTTGAATCCTGCAACCCAGGAAAACATGATCCTAAGAAGGAGTCATTGAAGACTTTGAAGTTTATTGTGAACCCCAGGCTGTGAAGAAGAGAAATGGTTAAATGACGATTTGCAAAAGGACCTCTGGACAAGATTCCTGAATCAGCAGGCCGTCCAAATAAGGAAAGATTTGGATCCCCTGAAGCCTGCAAAGGCAGTCGCAGGAACGAGGCATTTGGTGAATACTCTTGGGGCAGTAGAACGGGCAAAGGGCAAAACACATAACTGAAAAACCCAGGAAGCAATAGAGAAATGCAAAAATATCCTGAAAAGAGATTGGATTGGTATATGGAGATAAGCATCCTTGAGGGTCCAGAGACACCAGAAAGGCCTGAGGGAGCAAGAGAGAAAAAAGAGACTGAAGGGACAACATCCAAAAGGAAGGCACCTTCAGAAAGGTGTTTAGATGGGAGAGGTCTAGAATAGGTCTCCAAGTACCTTCTTTTCTGGGCACTAGAAACATTCTTGAATAAAACTCTTTCCCCCTTTGGGACAGAGGCACCTCTTGAACAGTACGCTGAGACAAGAGGTCTCAAAGAACCTTTTGAGGGGGAGGAAGAAGTTGCTCCCGAGGAGGCTGAGGAATGCCCATAAAAGGAGGGTGGGAAATCCAGACCATGAAGTACCCCTGCCGAATGATTGACAGAACCCAAGAATCCTGGGTGATTTGGAGCCAAACAAAAAGGGAAAGAGAGAGGCGATGAGAAAGAGGAATGTGGATGGGAAGAGGTGGATAGTCAGACAACAGCTGGTTTGTCAGGAAAGGAAGGCTTAAGAATCCCTGCAGTCTGAGTGACCTTTAGCAGGACGAGTCCATTTACTACCCTTTTTAACATTAGAAGGAGGGTGAGAATGCCTACAAACAAAGGCTGGCTTAGAAGGGTAGTTTTGCTGAAATTTAGGCACAGGAGAAACCAAGACCTGCTTAAGCTCCTGTAAAGCCTTCCCCTTGTCCTGAAAAGAGTTAAACTAGCAGCCGCTTCACCAAACAAAAGTTTATCATCGGGCAAAAGTTTGAAGCCTAAGCCAAGAATACCTCCTCAGTATTGAACCAAAAACAGCAGCCCTAGACGAGGCATCTGCTGCATCATAACTACATTTGATAGAATGACGGAGTACCTGAGAGGAAGTCCCAAGCAAAGAAAGAGCAGAAGATTTTGTCTCTGTGTCTGGAAGATCAGAAAGAAGCTGACAAGACTAAGAAAGAAGAGCCAAGACGTACCTAGAGATATAGGTCTGATGATTAATAGCGCTAAAAGCTAGGGTAGCCAAAGTATAAATCTTCTTACCCAGCCTATCCATGGTTCTACTGTCCTTGTCAGAAGGCAGTAACCTGGACAAAGGAAGCAATTGAGAAGGTTTATCAGAGACTACAGACAGCAGGACATTTAAACAAAAAGGTTTTATAGGGTGCCTGAGGATTGTTCCTATCGGACTTCTTGAGGGCAGAGAATCCATCGCTTTAGAGGCAATGGAAAAAACATCCAATAAAACAGCCAAGACAGGAAAAATGGCCACAAGTTTAGGAGATTCCATCTGCAGCAACTCATAGTACCTCTTATGGATAGCTACAACCTGTGTACAGTCCCACTTAAATTCCATCATCCTAGAGATTGTGTCCCCAAAGGAAATTTCTTCAGAAGGATTATCTAGCGTATGAGAGTCCTCCTCCTCAGACCCGTATTCTAAAGGAGAAGGAATCTGGGTAGAATAAGCAAGGGATTCATCATCCGAATCCACCTCTTCATGGGAAGAATTCAATACTCTGGGCCTTTTAGGGGAAGAAGAGAACAAAGGAGGAGAAGGAACTGAAATCCCTTGAGGGGGCCTTAACAACAGTAAAGCACTAAACCCCTGAGTAAAGGGCATTCACTCTGTGGATCCCTAGGAGCAGAAGAAGCATGATTAGTTTTTTCTTTCTTTTTTAAGGGAACACCTGTCCTAGAAACCTGAGAAGGCCCAGATGCAGGGCAGCACCCCACAACTGTAGTAGGAGCCTCTTCTCTAAAGAGAAACTGCAGAACCCCTCTAGACCCCTCGGAAACAGTCAACCGTGGGTCCCCTGAACACTTGAAATGGATGCCAGCAAAGCCTTGCCAGACATACTACCTGCCAGATCCTCACCTGCTTCCAACCCAGATGCGGTAGAGGAATATGGCTAAAACAACCGGGCATGCTTACGGGTTCATAATCTCAGGAGAAATAACAACTGGGCGAGCTTCCGGGTTCATAATCTCAGGAGAAATAACCAGGCGAGCTACTGGATTCATAATAATCTCAGGAGAAATTCTTGGCAGAGGCCGGACAGTGGAAGATTCCAGTCTTACCTTGTGTACCTGCTTCCCTGACTGCTGACCCTGGTGTAGAAAGTTCCTTCCAGTGTATTTAGCAAGAAGCTTCAGATGCTGGTTCTCAAGGTACAGTGAAAGGGAAGAAAGCCTACTATGAAGAGTTTTTATGGACAAATGCCTGACAAGTTGAACAAGACATATGGTCAGGAGCAGCACCTAGGCAAAAAGACTCTTATCGTGGTGGTCTTTATGGGGAATCCGTCTCCCACACTGGCATTTCCCTTCCTGGATGACATTAACCCCAAGCACCGCAAAACAATCAAAAAAAAAAAAAAAGAACAAAAACCCAACATGGTACTTACCTGTAATGGTGAAGACTTCAGCAAACAGGAGTAATCATTGGAAAGCCAGTATACAGAAAAATGGCAAAAACGGACGGAGGTAACAGACCGACAGTTAAACTGTGTTTGGACGGAAAACAGTGTTCGGACTGGCGGCAAAGTTCTAAGGATGGTACACCTGAACATCACCTTTATGCCCTACACTATGCAAGGAGTGTGTAGGTGACATTCAGCGTACCCTAAAGCAACAGTAGACTTTGGTAAACTGGCCGGACAGTGGGCTTTACAGCAGGGAATCCCATTTGTAATGAATACTGCAGCTTTGAATGCAAGGACATTTGGTGATACTTTCCTAACTGAGATGGTAAGTGTTAGAAATACAAGCAGTGATGTATAAAGCACCATTTCTACTCTTCCATAAGAATATGGTTAGCCTGTAGGGGACTCCTTTCTTTATGTCTAAGGTGGTCACAGAATTTTCCTTCAATTAAACCAGCAAGCTGCCTGCCTTCTTTCCATCCCATAGAATAGGGTAGGGGAAGAATATTGCATTCTCAGGATATACACAGCTAAGATGCTATTCACACACAAGCAGACTGTAGAAGTGCCAAACAGCTGTTGATTTCCCTTTGCTGTAGTATCGGATCAATTTCTAAGTAGCTGTGTTGCTGCATAATGTTATTCCCTCCAGGGTAAGAAACTTGTAGAAATTGTGACCGCACGTGTATACTAGGGACACATTTGGTAATCTGGCCTTCCTTAGGAGAATCACTGTATAGACTGTTTTGGAAGCAGCTAGTTGGTTATCTGTCCCCAGTTTTCCAAAGTATTGCAAGTTGAACATTTCCTCCAGAGCAAGAGATGGTTTTGCTGTGGCCATACTGCAGGATATGCTACAGTCCAGATGCAGTTTCATCCATTTACCTTTCTTGATAGGGCTCTGGCAATTATCACAATAGGCAGAGCTACTGCATCAGTGTGAAGAACATAATATAGTGGTGTAAGAATTTGTCATGATAGTAGATCAGTGTCAGAATAGTGTTTCCGTCTGTGTACTGTCAGTAGTAGGTCAGTGTCACAGTAGTGTTTTCTCTCCCATCCACTCTGCCACCATGGGCCAACTAGGGGTGGGGTGGGGGTATCATTTGCTTAACATATCTGTTCTCTTCCCCCCTCACAGTGTCTTGGGACTACTCGGGTTTAAGTAGAATTTGGGTGGGCCCTATGTTCCCATGCCCTCCTATTTCTGTAAGACATGTGCTTCTCTTCTCTGTACTCATGTAAGTTTATCACGGCCTGACTGTATAGCTTTCACTGTGCATGGCTTTGCTGATTGGGCAAGAAATCTCGACTTATGGTTTAAACATGTGTTTGTTTTGTATTGAAGACATTCTAATGTCCTTGGGGCATCTGATATGCCTGGAGGGATAAGGAATGCTAAGCCCCACATCTGGGTGATCTGCAGTTGAAGTCCCAGTATTTAGAGGTGCTACAGCAATGATCTACTTTGAATTTCTGCTATAATGGTAAGTTTTTGCGCATTTGTACATTTTTTTAACCAAGCATACGATAAATTTGCATTCTGACATATATGGGACATCTTCAGCTTTACCGCTCTGTTCTGCATTTCCAGTTATGTACAAACAGTACAGTTTACATAACCTCTCACTACATACTAATTACCTTTAACAATGAAATTAATGAAAAATGTCATTTGTTAAACATTTAAGCCAGAGTAGCAGCTATAAAGATCACTACCTTAGAATGCATTTTAACTTTCTACAGCAACTAATCCGAGCCGTAGTCATCCTCATTCATACAAATCTGTTATATAGTTACAAAATGTTATTCAAGCACTCTGTGTCGTGTATACAGTTGCAGCTGTACTCTGATCTGATGACAACATTACTTAGTATGTTAAAGGAGAATGGGGGAAAAAATATCCATCCCTTTTGTTGTTCCATCAAATACCAATAATAGAACTTGAGTAGAGGAGGTATGTGTGTGTGATTAGATTTAACCCTTATTCCAACTTAGTTAAAGAAATTTTAAATAAACATTGGGACATATTTATGGTTACTGAGGATGAAGATAGACTGGTGAATAAATTCCAATTTTCAAAACAAAACGCACAATTCTAAATATTAAACATGGTATGAACAAGAGAAACCCAAACCTAAGTACACAAAAATGTGCAATGCAGGCAATGCAATTCCATTAGTACTAGTACAGTTTTTAGACTGAACAATGTTATGAAGACACACACAAGGTGCCGCACTGAAATGCAATAGACAAAGAGGTTGTCTATCTTGCCACTTGTATATGGGAAGTTGAAAACCAGCATTTATACAAAATTCAAAAGCAAGATTTGAACAATGCATTAATTGGAAGACAAGACTATCAGCATTTGAAAGTAGATGGCAAATATTTAAGTATAAACCTTTCCTACAGATGAATGTGTGAGTATAGGACCACAGTTTGGTGGTCTACACTACAATATTTTTTTTCATATATGTATATCTTTTATATACATATATATATTTTTAATTACATCTTGGTATACATTTATTTATATATACAGTCAGTATATTTACAGGCCTACCCCCTTCTGATTAGATTTTATTATATTATATTATATTATATGGATTTCTCTATGAGACATATCTCTTTAGATTTATAGACTTTTTCTCAGGCCTTTTGGTACATACATTTTCCCATTTAATTAGGGTTTATTTATTGAATAAAATATGAATACATGAACAACTTACAGTTCAGTATCATTGTATTATATTGATGTTGACATGTATACACATTGATCATGTTTATAAACTTTTTTAAATAATTTATAAAATTTTTAACTTATAAACATTTGTATCTCAATTTTAATTAAATTGTATTTAAATATTGAACCTCTTGTTGCTTTGTGTACTTCAAATAAACGGTGATATATTTTATCCTATCTCTGGACTTTTGGTTTTCTGTACTCTGATCTAGTCAGTGTAGTCCCATAAATTAAGTATGAAAGGCACTTTGTTACTTTAAAATGTAAAAAAGGTAGTCTAGTTTCTACATTGTCATTTTTTATCACACTCTTTTGATTTAATATCATTAAGCCCATGTATAATGCCCGATTGTGATGGCTCCAAGACTAATCACCAAGAGCTATTCTGTTTTAACAGTTAAAACACATTTCTCCGTGTAGAAGTCCGATGTCTAATTAATGTATTCCTTTAAAATGTAAAGGAAATAGTTTCTACACGATGTACAATATCATACAGTTATAATTTGTTTTCTTCTATTAAGAAATGGAAACTTCATAATCATAAGAAGAGTTTTAGTGTCGTCTGTTATGAATATAACTGGAAGTATATTTTAAAATTAGCATCGTGAGTGAACTTGTGTATAGGTTTAATGTCACTTGAGAGCAGTAACTGCTGCTGGTTTATCCTGTTATCTCACTTCAAAAAGGCGAGTAAAATGTTTTTATTGCCTTTTGGCTGCAAGAATGTTTTGGCAAATGAATCACAGTTGTCCTGTTATGCAATTACACCTTTATTTAAAAGAGTGAGTTACAAACTGGGCGCTTTCTCCATTCCAGGAGTTCTACTGCCAAGTTCCCCTTGAACCTGTTTAGGTTGCATGTAGGACATGTAACCAAAGGCCACGTGGACAACTCTCGGTAGGGAGAAATACCTTGTTGAACTTTTAACGTGACTTAAGTTAAAAATGTAAGTGTACTGCTGCTACTGTTTACTTCGAAACAGTTTATTTATTTACTGAGATTTGATTACACTGTCGGACTTTCCTGGTAGAAGCCCATTTGCAGTGGAAGCCAGGGAGAAAAGCTCCAAATTATTACAAAACATTTTAAGAAGCAATAATTTACAATCTTCAAAAATAAAACAAAAAGATAATGCAGTTTAATTATAATAAATTAGTGATAATAGAAAAGCGTTTGTTAAGAATTGATTCAAGTTATATGGCAATCATCTAATATTTATAGAAGTTTTAGATTATAGAGAAATTAAAGGTGAGTTAGTGTAATGCAAACAGGAATTGCAATATGAAGTGAGGGAAAACAGGCTTATAGTACATTTAGAGAGAAAGTCAGGGAAGAGAAATTTATAGAAGTAAGGAAGTAAGTGAAGAAGGGAGAGTAAAGATGTTTAAGGAATGAAAAGGTACTTGATTCACATTTAGGGATATCGTTTATCCTGGATGTTCATCGTGCATACAGCTGCAGTCATAACAGATGGGTTTTCCTGCCATCAGGCGGGTCCTCAGTCGGCCGAATTCCAAAGTCTAGGTCCGGTGTCTGTTATCGTCGCTTCCTCCCTGACGTCAGTGAGACAGGGGTATAAAAGATCCAGCTGACGCCATTTTCTTCAGTCTTTCTTGCCGCGCGGTGCCAGAAGCAGAAGCAGTTCGCAAGTGCCGGTCGGCCAGCTCCTGAGATTACGAATATTTTTCAACCGAAGTCTTCTTGAAAGCTAAGTACCCGTTGGAAACTTTTCTTGCCTCAGACTGATGTCAGACAAAGTTAATAATTGCATTTCTTGTGGGAAGCAAATACCGCATAAGGATTTTCATTCCCTCTGCATTCCTTGCCTAGGCCTAGACCACGACGTCTCGGCCTGTCGTTTTTGTGCTACATTCCACAAACGCACTATTAAGCATTGGGCGGAGTTCGACCAACACTATTTTGGCAAAAAATTTAATTACATTATGTCGTTGGATACTCGACTCCAGTTTTAAGTAAAAGACGCAAAGATAAGGACCGACATACGAGGTCCGCGACTTCTACCGACACCACGCCAAAGCCGACTACAGGTGGTCCGGTTCTCAGTGAGGCACCTACGCAGCCCCTGACTACTGACGACACTTCATTGGCGGTGTCTTCTGTGCTTGAGGTCGCAGGCTCTTTGGCCCACACCCCGACTACAGATACCGAAGCCACTATTGGCGGTGAAACTCAGAGTTTAGATAGACCTGCCACCTCTCAAGGTGTCTACAGGCCTTCCTCTTCTTTTTCCATCAAGGCTTTTACGAAGTCTAAATCAGCCATGCATACTAAAAAAACAAGCTCCACAGGGCCCTTCTCAAGGCCCCATGCCTAAAAAGCAGATGCTCAAAATGGCTGAGGATTTGATTACTCTTATTAGGGGTTCTCAAACCCCCCGGACAAAAGACCCAGAGTGGAGGAAGAATCCCCCTCCTCGGACCAGGCCTCCATTATTTCAGAACATCCTGAAGACCAGGAACATTCTTACTCCCCTTTTGAAGATTCTGATGCAGAGGAGTCCATTCCCTCTGTCTCCCCCCCCCCTCCCCCCTGAGGATTACTTTTTTGGGGAAACCTTACATACCTTGAGGGAACACTTCCACTGGGAAGGCCAAGAGTACTCCGACTCCAAGAAAAGGCTTAGGGATTTCCTCTTGCTTCCTCAGGACAGGCCTCTGGCTATACCTCCTGTTTTAGACATTCTAGATGACGTGTATTTGGAGGCCTGCCTTAACCCAGATTCTTTACCTCCAGCTCAAGCCTGACCAGTATTACCGGGTTCCTGACTCACACCAATTCCTATACAAAAGCCATGCGGCTGACCCAGAAACTATATCACAGGGTCCCAAGGGAATTAAGGCCTCCACTGCTAAAAATCCATTACCTTCAGAGAGAGATTCCAGAGCTTTAGAGAGGTGGGGGAAAAAGGTTTACACCTCTGCCACCTTAACCATGAGGGCATTAAACTGTCAGTTCCATATGTTAAAGTACCAACAATTTCTGTTATCACAGTTGAGAAACAAAATGTCACAACCTGAACAACCAGACTTGAAGGAGTTGCAGGATTTGATACATAGTGCAGAACAAGTGGGTAAACATACCTTGCAATGTGGTTTTGATGCTTTAGAGGCCTCATGTAGAGCTGCTGTTACAGGATCAGTCATACGTAGGCATGCCTGGCTCAAAGAGCAAACCTTGCCAGATCATGTCAAAGCTAAATTTATTAGATGCCCCTCTGCAAAAAGATGTATTGTTTGGTGTTAAAGCTGAGGAGGTATTAAAGAAAATGGAGGAGAAGGCAAAATCAATGCAAACAGTAAAAGATTTCCTACAGGTACAACCTCCACATTTCAGTAGAAATTGGCCTTCCAAAAATTGGTCCTTTCCAGCCACGGACAGACCCCAAAGAGGTAGATACAGGCGCCCGAGGGGCAGAGGGCAATCTTAAGGATCATTTAGAGGCACCCACACAAAGAGGTGGTGAGGATAGTTCACAGCCATTCAGAAAGCAGAACCAATGACTTTCCCCTTTGCATGCCAAGCAAGGCTCAAATGGCAGCACCTTTAGGCGGAAAACTGGCATTATTTTTGAAAAATTGGCATATTGTCACAAAAGACAAATGGATCCTGGACATTATAGACAGAGGCTACAGATTTCACTTTCACACCCTTCCAAAAATGAGAGGCATGCCAAACCTGCCACACAATCAAAGGGCAGAGGCACAGAAACAAATTTCAGATCTCATGGACATGAAAGCTATTCAAGAGGCACCTGTACAAGAACAGGGTCAAGGTTTTTATTCCAGACTATTCCTGGTACCAAGGAAGGGAAAAGATTGGAGACCTAATTTGGACCTATCCATCCTAAACACTTTTATACTCGTGCCAAAATTCAAGATGCTCACATTACAGCAGCTTCTTCCCATGCTGGGCAAGGAGTCTTGGCTGGTAACATTGGACCTCAAGGAGGCATACCTGCATGTCCCAATCAGACAAGATTGCAGAAGATACCTCAGATTTCTTGCAGGTTCAACCCATTATCAATTCTCTGCATTGCCCTTTGGCTTATCTACTGCGCCCAGAGTGTTCACGAAATGCCTGGCATCAGTAATCGCCTACTGCAGACTTCAAGGGATACAAATATACCCATATCTGGACGTCTGCCTGATCCAAGCGGACAGCAAGCACATACTTATGAAACATCTGGCGTTTGTAATAATGTTGTTGAATTATCTGGGATACACAGTCAACAAAAAGAAATCAAGGCTAATACCCTCTCAAACAATAATTTTCCTGGGTGCCAGCTTGGATACAAACACCCAGATGGCCTACCTCACGCCAGAGAAACAAGGGCAACTAACTCAATACTTCAGAAAACTGGCAACTTTCACCAGGCTGACTGCAAGGAAAATCCTGCAGGCTCTGGGATTCATGGCATCTTGCATCCTACTAATCCCATGTGCAAAGCTGCATATGAGGAAACTTCAATGGTACCTAAAAAGACTATGGTCTCAACACAGCCACAGTTTGGAAACAATAATACCACTAATTCCATGTCTTCAAAAGGAATTTCTGTGGTGGGCTCAAGCATGCCAAAGAAACACAGGTCTCCCATTCTGCAAGCCTCAAGCAAATCAAATCATCACAACAGACGCCTCAGACTACGCCTGGGGGGTGCACATGACAGATCGGTGCATTCAGGGCAAATGGTCCCAAAAAGAAAAGCACCTACACATCAATCAGAAGGAAATGCTAGCAGTAATAAATGCTGTTATAGCTTTCAAAGACCTACTGCATCCAGGCCAGCTATTGATAAGGACGGACAACACCACAGTAATGTGGTACATAAACAAACAGGGAGGTACCCATTCATATCCCCTATGCAGGCTAGCCATGTCTCTTTGGAACATGGCTCTAGAATTACAAATCGAGCTTCAAGCACAGTACCTGCCAGGCAGGGAAAATGCACTGGCAGACAACCTAAGCAGAAATATGACAGATCCACACGAATGGAAGTTGCATCCTCAAGTTTTCACAAGGATAACTCGAGCATGGGGAAGGCCAGACATAGATCTCTTTGCCTCCCACAGAAATCACCAATTGGCAAAATTCTGCTCGAGGACCTTTCATCCACAGGCCTGGAAGGTGGATGCACTCTCCTTCAGTTGGGCAACAATGACAGTTTATGCCTTTCCACTTCTCCCTCTACTGCCCAAAGTTCTATTAAAAACCAGAGCAGACAGACCAAAGATGATTCTCATTGCTCCAGACTGGCCAAGACAACACTGGTACCCACTCCTGAAAAGCCTGACTCATTCTCCACCATGGATCCTGCCTCTAATGCCTCTTCTACTGACTCAGCACAACTTCAAAACTCTACACAGTCAGCTGAAAATGCTCAATCTAGCCGCATGGAAGCTTCCTTAAATTCACAACAGGCCCTACTCTCCAAGGAGGTGCAGGATGTCATTTTGGAGGCCAGAAGACCTTCTACAAGAAAAGCCTACTCTGCAAAATGGAAACGGTTTTGTGCCTGGAATGAGAAAAAGGGTCAGAATCTTGGAATACTGAATTTACCCCAAATATTACAGTACCTAGCTGAGATGCTAAGCAGTGGACTTTCATTCTCCTCCATCAAAATCCATGCCTCAGCCATTTCTGCAGAATACAACACTGATCCTCCTTTATTCTCTCACCCCCTCTTAAGACAGTTCCTCAGAGGGGCTAAGAATATAAAACCCCCAAGGAAACAACCAGTACCTGCTTGGGACCTCAAGTTTCATACTAGAAAAACTGACCTTGCCTCCTTTTGAGCCAGCTGCTTCAACAGAACTGCAATACTTGTCTTGGAAAACAGCCTTCCTCCTGGCAATCACTTCAGCTCTCAGGGTTTCGGAACTACACGCCCTCATGGCTGTGCAGCCTTTCATCATTTTCCATTAGGACAGAGTTACCTTACGAACCAATCCGTCCTTTATGCCAAAGGTAGTATCCAGGGTAGCCTTGAATCGGGCTATCCACTTACCTACCTTCTATCCTAATCCTCAAAACAAAGGGGAAAGACTGCTACATTCCTTGGACATTCACAGACAGCTGCGTTATTATTTGGACAGAACAAAGCCTTTCAGAAAATCAGAGCAACTCCTTGTGTCCTATGCCGCAGGAGCTCAAGGGAAGCCTATTTCCAAACGGACAATCTCAAAGTGGATAGCCCACTGCATATGCTTTTGTTACTCTTTTCATGGGAAATCTGTACCTGCAGGCATCAGATCTCACTCCACAAGGGCCACAGCTACCTCTGCAGCTTTCCTCAGGGGGGTTCCTACCAAAGATATTTTGGAAGCAGCCACTTGGAGTTCTGCATACCTTCTCCAAGCACTATCACCTACCATTATACTCCAAATCTAGAGCAGGCTTTGCCACTGCAGTCTTGCAGGGCATCCTGGCTCCTAGTTCCACCTAGTGCCTACCACCCCTTTTTTAGCTTTGGGATTCTACCCATCTGTTATGACTGCAGCTGTATGCACAATGAACATAGTACAGTTTTGTACCTACCATAAATGTAGATGTTGGAGTGCTAATACAGCTGCAGTCCAGGTTTCCCTCCCTCCTTCCCCTCTAGGTGTATTCTTTTATGGTGTATTTGCTTGCAACTGCTGTTTTTTGATTATATTGCATTGCATTATTACATAATTTCATGTATTGCCTTCCTTCTGGGGGCACCTGACATCTGGGGCAAGAAAAACTGAAGAAAATGGCGTCAGCTGGATCTTTTATACCCCTGTCGCACTGACGTCAGGGAGGAAGCGACGACAACTGACGCCGGACCTAGACTTTGGAATTCGGCCGACCGAGGACCCACCTGACGGCAGGAAAACCCATCTGTTATGACTGCAGCTGTATTAGCACTCTAACATCTACATTTATGGTAGGTACACAACTGTACTTTTTTCAGGAAGAACAGAGCCAGATTTTGGTTAGGAAGTCTTTCAGAGTGATTTTGAAAGATGGGAGGGTATAGACCTAATGGATACAGGCAAAAAGTTCCAGTCCTTAACGACCTTGTACTACTACAAAAAATGCCAAGCAGATTTGATAGGTTTGTAGACAGGAGTTTTGGTCAGGAATTGCAGTCATTGACTGGGATCATGGTTGTGTAGAATGTTTGTTTTTTTTTTTAGTGTTGGACAGGAAGAAGGATTCTGGATAATTTTATAGGTGTTGAGAAGCTATGCATTTGTTGATGAGGCAGTTCTAACCAATTTAGGCTTTTAGTGCTGTACATTTTAGTGCTGTACAGTGGTGGGTTCTGAAAGGGGTATTTGCTGCAAATTTGCCAACTTTGTTACAGCATTGTTCAAGTTTTAATTTTTGTGAAGACTGGAGGTTAGTGAGGATGGAAGTGCCATAAAGAAGTGTGAGAAGGAGATGAGTAGTGGCAAGTATAGTTTTAGTTGCTTGGGTAAGAATGTTGTTAAAGCGGAGGGGACCAAGGATAGAGCCTTTTGGTACACCGGTGGTGACTGGAAGGTAAGGAGAGTGTGTGGAGTGCCATTTTACTGACTGATGCCTATTGGACAGGCAGCTTTGAACCACAGAAGGGTGGGCTGAGAGAGACCTAGTGAGGACATTTGAAGTAGAAGTTTTGTGTCCCAAATTGTATCAAAGGCTTTAGACGAGTCAAAGTAAGGGAGACCGGTTTGCTGTTATCTCTAGGTTTATTGACAGTATCTCTATAAGATAGATAGAAGGGCAGTGCTAATACTGTGGGTAGGATGGAAGTCATGTTGTGTGGTTACAGGAGTTCTTCCTGCATGAGATATTCTAGCAATTGTTTTTGAATACATTTCTGAAGTATTTTTGGTGAGGGGTGATAAGATTGGTATAGGTATAAAGTCATTGATGTCTGTTGAATTTCCTTTGCGCAAAGGGATAATGTGTGACTTTTTTCCAGAGAGAGGGAATGTGGAATTCCTGGATTGACCTTATTTACAAGGATTGGGATAGGATAGGCAATTGCTATTGGCTGCTATTTATAGGTACTCACTTAGGTTATCAGCTGAAAACCACAGTTTTAAGTTTGAGTAGTTTTATATAGGATATGGGCACAGGTTTGAAGGTGAAGGTAGATATAGTGATATGTGGCTGTTGGACAGGGTTGAGGTTAGATGTTGAGGAATCCGTGGTTAGAGATGCTATACTATCTGTAAAGTAAGAGTTGAACTGTATTGCAGTTTAAAGTGGTGAGTTATCCGGAGAGGAGTTTGGGTGGAATTCTTGGCTGGGTTGCAAGATTTCTTTAATGGATGTCCAAAACTTTTTTAGGGTTGTGTTTAACAACTTTCAGAATAATATTATAGTATAGTTTTTTGTCTTCATTTATTTGCATTTTAGTATGGTTGCGAAGCATTCTAAAGTTTTCAAGATATTTAGGTGATTTATATTTTTGCCATTCTTTTTCCCAATCCTGCATTATTATTTTACCCTTTTTTTTTTTTTTTTTTTTTTTTTTTTTTTTTTTTTTTTGTATAGCCAAATTGCATAGTTGTTTTTAGTCCCTTCCTTCTAGGAGGTGCAAGGCTGTTTAGGATGTTTAGAAAAAATATATTGAATTAATTTACAGCATCGTCTAAGAGGAGGATTTGTAGGAAGTTCCAGTTAATAGACGATAGTGCAGTAATGAACATTTTTGGGTTAAACTTGAAAGGTTGTGTGTTGTTTTATAAATATACTGTTTAACTGGATGTGTGAGATGTCTGGTTGTATAGACTGGGGCATGATCATTTTGAGAGAGTCTGACATTGTACCTGTGGTGGTGTATTTACTAGAGTTTGATATTAGGAATCCAGTCTAATTGGGAAGTTGATGTATTGCTGTAATGTGTGGCGCTATTAATGAGTTGTGCGAAACCATACAAGTTCATGCTTAGATATAGAGGAGTTATGTACAACCATTTGACATCCACATCGCCTAATAGTATTTTTTGTGTGGAAGTGGTGTAGATATCCAGTGTAGGATATCTTCCAGTATAGCTGTATTGTCTCTAGGAAGGATGTGAAGGACAGCAGTACATATTTGTTTATAACTGTGTATTTTGAGGATAGCAATAAGAAGCTCTGCTGAACTGAATTTTGGTATTGTGATTTGCTGTAATGGGAAATGTGGTAGGTGTTGGGAAATATTAAAGCAATTCCACCACCTTTTGTCTTTATATGGTAATTGTGGATGATGATATAGCCAGGAGGTACAACTTCAACTGAGTCCTTTATGCTGGGTTTAAACCGAGTTTCAGTTTACACTGAGAATGTCAGGCTTCTATTGGGTAATCCAGGCATGTAGTTCAGCAGTTTTTTTCTTATGCTTTTAACATTTATTGCAGCAAAAATTAGATCACGAGAGTTTGGGATTAGCTGCTGTTGAGTTAGAGAAGAGTGCAGGAGATAATTATCTTTGTGTTCATTGTGAGAGGTAGGGCCAGGATTAGGGTGTTTATCTTAGAAGGATTTTAGTATATTGGGGAATTATGCATACTTGTTTTCGGAGACGATTCTTTCACTTAATTTTGTTTTGGTTTGAGTTAAAGTGTAGTTAGTCTGTATTTGGAATAAATGTGAGGGTCATTATTAAATAGGTTTGGTGGAATAAATGTGAGGGCCATTATTAAATAGGTTTGGTGGGAGGTGTGGAGAGTGTAAAGAGGAAGCATGGATAGGTGTTTGGGACAGAATTGGAGAGATGCTGAGACACAATGAGTCATGGTATGATGAGTGATGGTATAGTAAGAGGAGAAAAATGGAGGATAAGCTGAAGAGCAGCATAATTAAGTACAGGAATCTATAGTTTCTAGATGTCTGGTAGTGAGGAGGTAGCAATGAAGAAGGAAACCAGAATCTGCAGGGCAGTAGGAGATTCAATGATGGTGGATTTTGAAAGCTGGTTGAGGATTGGTCTTCTGTGAAATGAGAGGATGTTCGTGTTTCACTGTTGCAGTCATTACATTTGGGTTATCTGCTTGCAGATAGCCCTCAGTCGGCCTGATTAACAAAGTCTTGGGTCCTGTGTCGGTTGCTGTCCCTTCTTCCATGACGTCAGGCCGTCAGGGGTAAAAACATGCAGCCGATGCCATTATATCAGTCTTTCTTGCCGTGCTCTGCCCGAAGCAGAAGCAGTTTGCAAGTTCCGGTTGGCCGACTCCTGAAATTTTCGTTTTCGAGTTTCAGAACCGAAGTCTTCAACTAAAGCCAAGTACCCCGTTGGGGAAACTTTTTTTCTTGCTCCTTACCGATGTCAGTAAAAGTTAATAATTGCATTACTTGTGGAAAGCAAATACCTCAAAGATTTTCATTCGTACTGTATTCCTTGCCTAGGCCCTGAACACGACGTACCTTGCTGTTGGTTTTGTGCTTTATTTAATCAGTGCACTATCCGTTGTCGATATATTTTCGCCTCTGAATATTTCGGTTCTCAGTTTATTTATCCAGAAATGTTGTCTGTTAGCCATCCTACTACCAGGATTCTGAAAAAATGCAAAGATAAAGACTGACAGGCCGCTGAGGTCCAAAACTGCTGATGACGCTTCTCCTAAGCCAGTTGCCAGTTCACCGGTACTCAGTGAGGCGGTTTTGCAGCCCCTGATACCCACTACTTCTGATTCGCAGGCCTCTATTGAGACCCATTCGGAGTCCGGTATGCCACGAGATGCTTCAACTATGGAACCAGCGGATGTCTCTACCTTGTATGGGTCTGGAGCCGCTGTGCAGGCACCGACTTCTGAGGGTGTATTCAGGCCTACGGACTTGCGTATTAAACTGCCACCTCCTTCTTTATTAGGCCTAAATCTCGATCCATGCCTAAAAAAAACGATGCCCAGGCCACATGCTCAGGCCTCTATGCCTGAAAAACAATTGATGAATGGCTGAAGATCTAATAACTCTAATCAAGAGTAGCCCCCCCCCCCCCTTCTAAGAGGCCTAGGACTGAAGTTGATTATGAATCTTCTGATCAAGATTCTGTTTTTTCTGATTCTTCTGCCGATCTGGATTTGTCTTTACCTACTTATGAAGATTCTGATGCAGATGATTCCATTCCCTCTGCTTCCCCTCCTGAGGAATTTTCTTTTGGGGAAACCTTGCATACTATTTTTTTTTTTTTTTTTTTAAGGGAGCATTTCCACTGGGAAAGCCAGGATTTTTCTGATTCAAAAAAGAGGCTTGGGGATTTCCTTCTCCTACTTCAGCATAGGCCTTTAGCTATTCCTCCTGTACTAGACATTGTTGATGATGCTTTTTCTGAATCTAGTTTGGCCCCTGATTCCCTGCCTCCTGCTCCCAGAAAACCTGACCGATACTACAGGGTTCCAGAGTCACACAAGTTCCTTTTTAAAAATTCTATTGCAGATGCAGAGACCATTTCACAGGGGACCAAGGGCATTAAGGCTTCTACTCCTAAAAATCCTACCCCTTCTGATAGAGACTCCAGGGCACTGGATAGATGGGGTAAGAAGGTTTACACTTCTGCAACCTTGGCCATTAGGGCTTTAAACTGCCAGTTTCGTATTTTGAAGTATCAGCAACATGTTTTTGGACTGCTTAAACAGAAAATGATGATTCCTGACTGTATGGAAAACAAAGAATTACAGGATTTAATGCATTCTGCTGAACAAGTGGGAAAACCTACTTTGCAATGTGGTTTTGATTCATTAGATGCCTCTTGCATGGCTGCTGTTACTGGGTCTGTGCTCAGAAGGCATGCTTGGCTTAAGGAGCAATCTTTGCCTGATCATGTTAAAGCTAAATTGTTGGATGCTCCTTTAAATCAGGACCGCCTGTTTGGCAACAAGGCTGAAGAAGTTCTTAAAAAGATGGAAGATAAAGCTAAATCTATGAAAACTGATTTTTTACAAGTTCAGCCTTCCAGATTTAGTAGGCACTGGCCCTCTAAGAATTGGTCCTTTCCAGCCCCTTCCATGTCTTCTCAAGCCAAACCCAGACACAGCAAAAACCCCAGGTTTCAGTCCCAGGGGACACGCACAACTAAGCAGTGGGGGGGGGGCCTCCACTTCTAAACCGGGGAATAATAAGACTCCCCCCTATGGTAAACTGTCTCCGTGACTTACTTTTAAAATTTCCAAGCACTTATCAACTGACTGCCCCTTTGGTGGGAAAGAGTGCTCTTCATGCAAAGAATTGGGTACTCATTACCCAGGACAAATGGGTTTTATATATAGTGTCCCAGGGATAAAGATTTCACGTCCACACGTTGCCAACACCAAGCGGGTGGCCGGACTTGCCCCCAAATCAGTGGGCAGAGGCCCAAAAACAAGTACTTTCTCTCGTAAGCATGGGGACTATTCAGCTGGTACCAGAAGAGGAAAAGGGACCAGGTTTCTACTCAAGACTTTTCCTGGTACCCAGAAAAGAAGATTCATGGCATCCTATCCTGGACCGGTCTACTCTAAACACCTTTTTGGAGATTCCAAAATTCAAGATGCTGACTCTTCACCAGTTAATTCCTATGCTAGGCAAAGATGCCTGGTCGGCAACACTAGATTTAAAAGAAGCATACCTGCACATCCCAATCAGGGAATCCTGCAGGTGATACCTACGCTTCAAAGCAGGCTACACGCACTATCATTTCCCTGCACTGCCCTTTAGCTTATCTACTGTGCCCAGGGTATTCACAAAGTGCATAGCTCCAGTTATTGCATTTTGCAGGCAAAGAAATATTCGAATATACCCATACCTGGACGACTGTCTAATTCAGGCAGAAAGCCAGGACATACTTTTGAATCATCTGGCCTTCGTACAAAGGGTTCTAATTTGTTTGGGGTACACCATAAACAAAAAGAAATCACACCTGGTACCCTGTCAACAAATTGTATTCCTGGGAGCAAGCTTGAATACAGCTTGCCAGATGGCTTACCGCATGCCAGAGAAACAAATTCATTTGACAACCTACTTCAAACAAGTGGCCACAAAAACCCTGCTATCTGCAAGACAAATACTGCAAGCCTTGGGGTTCATAGCCTCCTGCATATGCAAGACTGCATATGAGGAAACTACAGTGGTATCTAAAAAGCCTGTTGTGTCAACATTCTCAAGACCTAGAAACAATGATTCCTATCGTACCTTGCCTACGCCTAGAGTTCCTTTGGTGGGCAGAGGCCTGCCACCAAAACAAGGGACTACCTTTCACACCACCCCCTGCAGCCCAAACCCTAACAAGAGACTCATCAGACTGTGCATGGGGGGGCTCACCTATCAGGGAAGTGCATTCAGGGCAAATGGAACCCAAGTCAAATGCACCTGCATATCAATCAGAAAGAAATGTTAGCTGTACAGAATGCTCTGACCGCCTTCAAGGACCACATTCTTCCAGGACAACTAATGGTAAAGACGGACAACACCACTGTTATGTGGTACATAAACAAGCAGGGGGGTACACATTCTTACCCCCTCTGCAGACTAACCATGGCATTGTGGAACACAGCCTTGAGCTACCAAGTGCACCTACAAGCTCAATTCCTGCCAGGAAAATAAAATACACTGACAGACGAACTAAGCAGAAACCTCATGGACCCACACGAGTGGAAACTGGAACCAAGGATTTTCAACATGTTGACAAGCAAATGAGGGAGCCCAGATATAAATCTGTTTGCCTCTTCCCCAGAACCACCAATTGGACAAATTATGCACAAGGACTCCCCACAAACAAGCCTGGAAAGTGGATGCTCTGTCCTTCATCTGGGAAAACCTATCAGTCTATGCCTTCCCCTCTCTGCCTCTGCTCTCCAGTGTTGTAAAAATCAAACAGGACAAGCCAAGGATGATTTTGATTGCTCCTGACTGCCACGACAACACTGGTACCCCCTCCTGCGCAGTGTGTCAGTTATCTCCATGGCACCTGCCTCATACACCTTCCCTGCTGTCTCAGTAGGAGAACCAGATTCTGCACCCTCAGCTTCTAACACTGAACCTTGCAGCCTGGCTCATTACTTAATCTCTTCTTTACCATCCCTCAGCAAACCTGTGATGGATATCATTTTAGAGGCAAGGAGGCCTAG